>NW_019104075.1:0-162541 GCF_001856785.1 Myzus persicae | reverse complement strand
ACTCGGACCGATATACAGCGATATAACAATAACGATAATAATAATAATAATAATAATAATAATAATAATAATAATAGCAATAACAATATGATACAAACGTGTCAGTAACAGCTCGGAGTCGGGCTCCTGAGTATTTCGCGTGTCATAAACCCCGGACGGAGCGCATATTATGTATATATATATATATATTATTATAGTTGCGGTGTATCCAATCTCTTTGGGCGAAATTCCCGGTTAAGCTACACACATTTGATTTGCGTGCGCGCGTGTGAGTGTGTGTATGTGCGCGTGTGTGAGTGCGTGACATTATTATATGGCTTAGAATTCGGTCCACTGAAATTCTTCGTATCACTCTAGAGCAGGGATAGAAACGCTGTTTCTCTATAAACAGCTGTCCCCCCCCCCCCCCCCCCCCCCCCCCCCCCCCCCACCCAACCAGTCTCTCTCTACGCGGATGCACCGCGCATAGTATAATGACGGAATGGCGATTTGATGATCCGACACACGAGAACGAGTGTGACGATGACGACACTGTGGCACGGTCGAAAATATTCCGTTATGGATACACACGACTGACACAGAATAATCGAATGCGTAAGTCGAACCCGGATTGGGTGTCCGGAAAATTGAGTTTAAAAATAATTACTACCGAACGATTTATCCTTATGGCGTGATGCGCATGATGGTCACGCGGTATATGGGTCAACGGTCGACTTTAAAATTCTGATTCCGTGGTATAAAATAATAATATAATATATTATATCATACGGACCAATAATATTGCAGACTACCTGTATAAGTATATAGATTTTGGCACCGACATTTTTCGAAAACCTCATAAAGTTCAGCCGGTTGAAGTTTGGCTATAAAAGTCGACGGTCGAGTTCCGATTTTGTGCTTATAAATGGGTACTTACTTAAAAACATTTGAAAGGTTTACAAGTTGAAAAATAAATACAGACGTCCCCCACGAAGTGTTAGCTTCGATTTAAAATTCGGAAATACATTCAATGAAGATTATAGCTACGGATTTCAATTTCATGCTCAGAAATACTCACAAATGTTTTGTCTTAAAATATTTTAAATACTTCGAATTTTTCGGGCTTGCGACACACATACCGAATATCCTCGGTGTATGGTTAATCCACCGAACTAGAGAAACACTATGACTATAGACTCGTCTATTACATATGTTTCTAGTCGTTTTAAAGGAATAATATTATTATTATAATATTAAAATTGGTATATCATGAGTCATTAAAATCATACTTACAACAATTTTTTTTCCAACCTCATTTTAAATAATAATATTGCATTTTGCGTAAAATAATGACAGTTAAAAGAATTTATTTTCAATATTACTTTAAGACTGGAATTCTTAAGAATTTTAAAATGGAGTGTCACTGAATCAAGTATAATATTAATAATATTATGCGATTATTAATAATGGATCTACGACTTAAGCATATTTTAACCTTAAAGGTATACTTTGTTTACATAACATTTAGTTTTGGGGTGAATTTTTTATGATTCTTTTTACAATCATTTTATATTAGTTTCCAAGAAATACCATACTTGCGGTTTAAAATAAATATTGAGTTCTTACTTTTCCAATATTTATTACTATAATTTATAACCTACTCCGCTCAAGTTTAAGTTACCCAGTCTATCTTTCTATCGTTTTCTGTTTGGTTTCAGTCGAACTATTTAAGTAATACAAACCTTTAATGAATACAATTACAATGATTACTTTTATGAATTACCACTTCTTGATTTTCGCACATATTTTTTATGTACCTGAACACAAAAATTTATATTTATATACCTAATACCTATGAATAAATAATATATGTAAGATTTCCATTTTTCGAAACAAAATCCCTGAGTGAGACTATCTTTAAAATGAAGATTTTCTAAAATCTTTAGAGCACTCCTATTATACATGTTATTTGAAACTGCCATGCAAATAACAAGTCCCATAGCTATCATAGATTCGGCTGTTTATTGAATAGTCAACCAAGATTAGATATAGTATTTAAAAGTAAAATTTAAATAAAATACCTAATAATAACAATATTATTTTTACTTAACACATTTTTCCCTATATACCTAATACAACATAATTATATTATACTATCGAATCATTTGTAACTTAAATCATTGTACATCGATGTAGTTCTGAAATTTAAAATACTTATTTACTAAAACTGAACTACTGAACTTGAGTTTGGAAGATCGAATTTATTTATAGATACTAATTTTTTCATACAATATAGACCGAAATGTTTTTTAAAATCAAGTAGAGTAGTCCTTGAGACTATAGCTATAAGTCCAAACCATAATGCTGTACCTGCACATAATATTGTCTTGTCAATAATATAAAAATGTGATGCAATTTAATATTCATCACGTTGGATCTCTCTCTCACCAGTCGCATCTAAAATGGTTATTGTTTTTTTTAAATTTTAAATAAACGAAGTAACAAAATTATAAATTGATTGTTCAATTTTAACAGTTTTATTTTATAAATTAATAAATGATTCAATTCTTGTATTTTTAAACGAAACTACGAAAAACTTTGGGGTCACAGAATGGACAAACTTGACAAACAGAGCCTAAACAATTTTCCGGCAAACAACAAGCGGCGTGTTCCGACTGACCTGGCATGTCCAATATTACAACAACAACTATTCATCACTTGTCGGACTAGCAGAATGACAATTTTGTCAAACGGAGTCGACGAAAAACATAGAATGTTCAGAAAGACGAAGTTGTCAAACGGAGAAGGATGTTGCGAACACAATAGGTGTGGCGTGTTTCAATCGTCCTGTCACGCTCAATGGTACTCCAAAAAATGGTCGTTCTTGAGTTGCACGCTTGATATTCGACAGTTGATGATCACGGCTGTCAGGTCACCTTGGCGGCTTGGACGTTCTAAATGTACACAATTGTCATCGACAGAGCTTAGAATTGTCTCACTGGGCGGTGTAGTAAAGTTCGACCAGTGCCTCATTCTTTCACTTGACTGTAGAGATAAGGATGGCATCCAAACTGACAAGCCGAAATCCTTTTAACCTTATCACCGCTCAATGTTGATCGATGCACTAGGATTGGGCTGTGGATCGCAAAATCACAGATGTCCGAGGTGTCAACGAACTTGCAGTTATTCCAGTTGTCACCAGAGCTGAGGATCTCTCACCTGCAGTGAATAGCTGAGTGAAGGCTGTTCTGTCGGTGCCAACGGAAATTCCGCGAAAAATTGCTCGTTTTGAAGAAGTTAAAAAAATGTGTGAAAGAGCTTGCTGAACGCTGCATGCATAATTTGTTTATTTTGTAGACATGGAAAAAAAAAATTCTTCCCTCACGCTCGTGTTACCAGTTACTATAGTTACCACGGTCAGCCGTCGCCAACATGCAGTTTTTGCAGTACCAGAATAGAACGTTATAAGACGTTGACTTGTAAGACGACAAACGGAGTAGGACGTATCACAGCAGGTGGTGCTTTTCGACCGGCCTGACACGTCCAATGGTACGCCAAATACTACAGATTGGCGGGTGGTTGATTGTGGTAACTGGTAATACATGAGTGTGGGGTGAAGGTCAAAGTTGATGAAATTACTCCACGTCTACAAAACTATGGCAGAAACATATTCTGCGAGCAGCATTCACCAATGATTTCCACAAGCATTTTTTGGACCTCTTCCAAAGCGATCTTCGTGTTGGTTTACTTGGGACTTCTTCTGACACGCACGGGACGGTATTCAATTCGCCATATACCGGAGACCGAAGCCTTAGCTCCGGCGACGACTGGACATTTCTAGCAAGTGTCCGTCGTAATGGCGGCTCGCAGACAGCTTTGATTCTCCGGTCTATAGCCAAGTCCAGCGCTTCGATGAATAAATAACGGCGATCAAGTTCCAAGAATGTTGAAATGGCCACGTCGGCTCCGTCCAACTCTGCAGTCTCGTGATAGGTTGGCACCGGCGACGGGTCGGTCTCAGCTACGACGTGATGAAAAGTTGGCGATTCAGTCCTGAGCTCCGGCGAAGACGTGGCACGCCGCAACTGGGAACCGACCTTCGTCATCCCACCATCGAATGCCAAATCTTGCAGCGAGCCAACCATCACGGATCGTTGCTCATTGGCATTGTCTAACGACTTGGCCGTTCATCTTCTGTGTCATTTAGTATAACAAAAATGTAATGAATCAAGCTTAGTAACTGTTCTTTTTCTTGAAGTGTCTAGGTACATGTGCCGCGAAGACGAGCTAAACATAAACTAACGAACTTCAACAACAATCTGTTTGTACTGCGAATATTAAACATTAGCAGCATTGTTTTTTTTTTGGTTTGTATTGTGGACAGTATAGTTAGATTTTAGTCAGCTACTTAGTAGCAAATAGTTACAAAAAAAAAATCACTATTTATAAATTGTTTTGATCAATAAAACCTAGCAGGTTATCAGAATTATACCACATTGTTAAGCTATTTAGATTGTTGAAGTCAAGATTTCAAATCTGCAAACTTTTTACACAATTATTGATCACTATTGAACAAAGTCCAAGGCTGGTCATAATCGAGTTTAAAATTTAAAGTTACCATGTGAACAAAATTATAATTTTATTTTAACTTTGTTACCTATCTAGGTATGTTTTGTTTTTTGTTAATTTATAACTACTAACTTAACTTAATTGATTTTTAATTGACTTTATGTATTAAAGAATCACATTTTTTGTTTAAGAAGTTAATATAATTTATTTTGTTTGCGATTTTATTTTATTACATTTCGATCGATTCCGTTTTCTTATTAAATAATATTTCGGGTAATGTTTGGTGTGAATTGTTGACTTAAAATTTTTAAGTAAATATTTTTTTAAAATACAATTAGCTTTTTCGTTGATAAAAAAAAAGCCGGGTAAAGTTGTTCTATACGATAAAGAAGATGATAATTAACTAAACTGAATAATTAAGAATATCTGTTTGCTTGGAACTGAACACATGTTATTTACAAGACTAAAGCCTCGGCAGAAAGTTTTGGTAGAGAGTGGTATAATATCTTAAAATAAACAACGTTTTCCGCGTGTTCATAGAACTATTCGTTTACAACACAGCATGGTCTACATTTATTCATTAAGTCATGTGCTTATGAGACTTTGGGTAAGTAACATTATGTGTTTTAAATTAAAATTTTTTTTTAAACCTAATGAATCACAATTCCACATTATCCAACATACAAATTAAAATTTTTTAATATTTTCAACATAAAAAAAAATTATCATTATTTTCATATTCTAAACAAGGTTTTTTTTAGTAATATTCCGAACACACTCCTATTATTATGTGCGGATACTTTCCAGTTGAATATAATAGGCTGTGTAATAATTTAATTGAAAAATGGTTAATACGGGGATTAAATTGTGTAAAAATATGGAAATTAATATAAAAAGATTAACATTATTTAAACATTTTAAAAGGCACGTTAATTCTTTTTAATTACATAACTATTTTGAAATAAAATTTTCTTTTTTTTTGAAGTAACTATGTCTGTTTATACATTTTTAATGCACTTCTTTTATTATTAATATCATATATTTTATTTCTTTTGTGGAATTTATTGCATAATATTGTTTACTGTCATATATTTTACCATAATTTAATGTAATAATTGAACTTTCTCTATCGATAAAATAAGAAAAGCATTTTTAATAAGAGAATCAAAACGTAATAATTTTTATAAATAAATTTGTTCTAGTTTATTATCACAATATAATTATATAGATTATTATTTTTATTATTATCATTATGGATTTGATATTAATAAAATATTAAACTTTTCTTAAACATTAGTGAACTACAATCGCATAATATGTAACTGATTTAAAATTAAAATGGACAATTTATACTTGTATTTTTAACCTTTTGAAAGATAGAACAACTTACATTTTTATCAAATGTAAACATCGCACTACAATTTATTATTTTGTATTTATAGTGAATATTGTTTTATACTGTGATATATTGGGTTTTTGCAACAGAAATTTGAATTCAATATTTAGTCAATAGTTGACTTAAATTTATCGCGTTATTAATTGTTTCCGTTACTGTTCACACACAATTAATAATATTCGGATATATTAATTCGGTCATCATCACTGTCCGCGGTAGTGAAATTTACATAATTGCATTGTTTCGCGCCTCCGGTCGGGTGTCCTAATCAGTTTCGCGTGTTCCCGTCATAATAAATATTGACGTTTTTAACAGCACCTTCAGCCTCGTCTTCGAAACGTATTTCAACATAATATTTTGAATTGTATTTCCCGAAGTACAATCATACTATAGGCCGTGGCACGTCACTGTGCAGCCGCTCGTCGTATTAATTCGAGGTTTCTAATTTATTTTTTTTTAATTTATTTTTTGCTTTGAATCCTGCTTGCAATCGACCGTTGTCGTCGGGCAGTCCAGTTGGTAGCACAATATATAGATTATAGTAATATTAGTTATTATACTTAGGGACTGAGGTACCGGGGCTCAGTCGTAAAGATGTTAACACAACGTTGGAGCTATAGTAGTGGCACTTATGTGTTCGCTATGAGTAATGTACATTGCAGCAATGAAAATAATAATTTGTATCATCAATAGTTCGGCCGGTTGTTAGGTTAGGCCGTAAGACAAATATTAAATAAGACAAAAAAGTGAATTTTAAGTCTGATATAATAATATTGTTATATTATTATTGTTTTTGAATAAATAAATTTAATATTTTGTCATGTTTTTTGTTATAAATTATAAATTATATTATAGCTAGAGTTGTTATCGTTAATTCGACAGATAACTATTTATGTATTCACATATATCTTGTCATGTTATGTTAGACTGTTATGATAAGTAAAATAATAATTAATAACTCATAAAGTTTATATTTGTTAAAAAATCTTAGAATGGATTTGGTTGTCATGAATGACGACGGGATGGTTGTCACATGTGTTTTTAAAAGGTTTTAATTTATTACATCGTATTACTTGTTGTTTATTATTTATTGGTTTGATTTATTTGCATTGAGTTATTTAAATTTGAAACAAAATATTAACACTAAAAACTAAAAGTTCAATTTTTACGTTGTTTATCATGTGATTTATTTTTGACAACTATCCTCCTATCCTCGAGATTCCCCGAAAGGGATTGGCGGTATAAGTTGTCAAAAACTCTGTATTTGTTCAAACAAAATGAAACAACATTATTTTGACTGAATAAAAGTGTTTGAAATGATAAATGACAATAATATAAATTATACTCTTTTGTAGAGGAAGTGTTATTACTTTCCATTTTACCCGTTTTACGTCAAACGAGCACATAATTGGTTTACCAAAGTGGCCGCACCACCGGTACCACGTCTGAATGATGTCATATTGTGCACTACAATTATTCTGGGTTTGACGAGTGCATACAACATACATGTAGATTCAATAATATTATGTTTTCGATTAGAGAGACGTTTGCAATGACTGGAAGGGGTTTTGACAAATACTTATGTGGAGGGAGGGGGGAGAGCGCACTCAGTTCAGTATACCAAGGGTCATAATAATTATTGTTTTTGTCATTTTTTCGCCGAGGAATTCTGGAGCGTATACTTACAATTGTTATCCTCATTATATTTGCTAAGACATTTTTTATCGATATTTTCCATCACTTACATTGTTTTTTTTTTAAATTCTGCACGATTTACATAGCATTAAAAGGAATTATCAGTGTCCCGAGGGGTGGGAGCGATCCCATCTCAACGCCCACCCACATCCCCTTAAAACTGTCGTCGCAACACAGTACACATCACTGTTTTTTATCCAAAACAGTACAACAGTATGTTAATATAATTATTGTATCTATATCCGGCCGGCGGCGTTTCGGATTTTCGGTGCCGCGCTGTGGGCTCTGTACGCGTGCTGCGTCTTCTCCGCGTTCAGGTCGCTCGAGGTTATTTTTTTTGCCATCTCTCGGCGCACACCCCCAACCCCAAAATTCCGTCGGTGTTCCATATTGTCTACTCATCCCTCATCTGCTACACATATTGTTATAATATTATTACTGCGTACGCACACGCGCCCCATTGCTCCGGCGAAGTTTTTGTCCGTTCCCTTGTACGTATAATATACATATAGGTGTATTGTAGTGCGGTATACATTTTCCATTATTTGTGTTCGAATCACCTGAACACATACACCCACATGGGTGAGTTGATAATTACATTTAAAAACTCCGATCGTGAAAACTGCGATCGGTTATTAGTCGTATTTTCTTTTACAACAATAACAACGTATACCTATTATAGTATATTATTATATACGATGTGTACAATGATAGAATCTTTGCATAAATTGTTTGTTTTTAACAGGCTGAGACACTCAGTTTTTTTCTCAACTAGGTTTACATGAATCCCAACCGTAATTTCAAAAATCAGCTTTCTATTGCCATGATATGGTGTATGATATAGTAAATAAAGAACTGCAACAAAAACATTAGTAACAATTCTGTGTTTTTGCTATTCGTATAATAAAACAGATAATTTATAATTGATTGAAAAATTAATTACTAATATAATCAGGGGTTTTGTTTCTATTTCGACTATGCAGTGTAAACACCAAGAAAAAAAAGTGAAAGTTTACATTTTCATTTTTTGGTGTGCGCAGGAAGTTAATGTTTTTCGCTAAATTTACAAATTGTTCTCGTTTCTGTTTTGCCCTTGTTTTTTGTTTTGTTGGTTTGGTTTAAACCTAGAATTAAGATTAATTTTATACCGTTAAATGAGAACAAATTTTAGTTATCTTTTAATTAAGGTATTGTATACTACTGTTGAGACTCAAATATGGTTCCCGTTTTCGGCGCTGTTTAAATTTATTAGTATTATTTATTCATCGTATGCAGAATAGAGTTGGTTCTGTCCAGCGAGCTTACACAAACGAACTTATTTTATAATATTATAGAATATAATAATAAAGCGGTGCACTCATACATAACTGCGATAATTTGCACCTGATATATTAACGTCGGAAAAAATGTTTGAAATATTATGTAACATATAACAACTGCACAATAACGTCACAAAACATTTACACGATTTGTAATATTTTCTTTACTTTTTGTATTATGGAAAGTCAATTCGCATTTTTTAATTGTATAGGCATGTCAACTTTGAGGCATACAAATTGAATGCTGATATTGAAAAAAGTATACAATTTTCTCATAACTCTATCGGAAATAATAAATAATTTAAGACGAGAGGTTTGAAGTGGTACATTTGAAACGCCTAACGTTATTTAAACTCGCATAAATTCAATCGGTTTAGTATACGATGTTTAAATACGTCGTTGTGCAATCGAAAAAAAATGGAAAATACAAAAATATATAGATTATCCACCTCGTAAGCTCATTCACTACGACCACAAACAAGTTAGGAAAGCTCACTCCTCGGGCGTGCTAAATTCTGAACGTATTTCAATACAAACGTACGCAACAAGCCATAGTACAGCCATAATACAATTTAAAAATAATATAATATTTACCGATCGCATCGTCCACCAACAATCGTCGGGTAACCGACCGGACACGATGACACATCGGGGACACGAGGTGTTCTAGACTCATGTTAAGAAACCCAAAAGTTTTGTGATAAATTATTGAGCTGTGTGCAACTGCAGGCGTACAACTACATAGTGTCTATAATGACATCATAATCTCCACGCCAGTCGCCTATGAAACATATTTCATAAATTTTTCAAAACGACAAAATAATAATAAAATCACTTCGAGCATGTTCTGCGAGTGCAGTACGATCAATAATAGATCGACCCCTACAATAATATAATAAGGTAAAGGTACGACGCTGTAGCAGCTGTGCAGTGACACCGTAATAATAATAATAATAATAATAATAATAATAATAATAATAATAATAATAACAACAACAATAATATTAATAATAATAATAACATGGCTATAGGGATGTTATTATTATATTATCATCATCGTCGTTTTATTTATTTATTTTTTATTATTTATTCCCGTTTTTCTGCTGATCCTCCGTTTCGTCTACACGCGCGGATTTGTATCGAATATTGTTTTTTTTTTTTTTTAATGGACGTCGAAAAAATAAATGTGATTTTATATTTTCAGTCTGCTAGCATATACCGTAGTCAGGTGTATTATATTTGTAGCGTGTTGTCGTGTAATGGAATCGCACAATAATTGTCTGTTGTTGTATCATATAAATTATATATATATATTATATAAATAGGCACGCATTGAAAAGATCCCCGTGATGAATGGAAGTTTTCTCGGGAAACCAATTATTGTTATCCGCACACAGGTACCTATATACGTATATATATATATATATATATATATATATATACAGCTACACCTACGCGTACGGTATATATCGTGTGAGGGGGGAGGGGGGGTTACAAATCCTTTAATGTAATTTCTGAACCGAGTGTGCACCAGCAGCAGCAGCAGCACTATCGGTTTGATTTGTATGCCGAACCCACGTCGTTGTTCGTAAGATGATTTCTTCACGTCGTAGGGCAGGTGTGGGTGGGCACGAGACGTTACGCCGACAAATTTAATAACGACCGATTTTCGCTGTATCACGTCCAGGAATTTCAGTCGCTGGCCAGTCGTCCGGTAGAATAGGTGCACATATAGTCGTCTTCGCATCATACGCGGGTAGGGACGGCCATGTCGACGTTACCGGTGGTGGGCCGATTTTTAAGACTTTAAAGTCTAGCGGGTAAAGCAAAACAAAACAAAAACAAAATATTTACAATGTCGTTCGATCGACATTTTCTTAAAATTTCGTTATAAATATACGCGTGAATGAGAAATTATGACTACGCTTTACATTATATCGATTTTATAAATATAACAAAACGAAATACCGATGAATCTTGAGGTTTTATATTTTTATGAAGTTATTTGAAAATGTAGCATATAGGCCGGTTAAAAATTGTACGCCAGTTTGGTATTCCCGACATAGCTATAGGGTGTATAGTGAACTATAGGTACTAGCCAACGTCCTTTTCGCCCATAAATTATTATATGATATTGTCTGACATAAGTTGTATTATTTTTTGTGGCTCGAAAGCAGATTTATTTCTTTTTTCTTTGCTCGTTTTTTTTTTTTTTTAATCCATTCGTTCATTACGATTAATTCCAATTTACAGTTTATAGAACATTATATTGTAATAGTACAATGACATTTTGCGATGTCTCATAATTTGTTTATATCTTCTAATTTCCATTTAGTCGGCCTCCCGAGAGTATTGATTTTTTTTTAATGCAAACATTTTTAAAGCTCGTCTGGTGAACCGATGGTTTCAGTTTGTTTATGATGCTCCGTATCTGCGTGTATAGAGCCGCTTTTGAATGTGGCCCCACGAAGTCGCGTGCTTTTGTTTGACTTGGAATTTAGTTGTTGCGCGGTATTATATACATAGGGAAATATTTATTTTCAGTGAATTTTTCACATCGAGGCTTAAGGCGGATTGAGTAGGGTCTTTTTTCGGGATTTCGTTTGAATATTTTCTGTTGCTTTTGAGCTTTCCGCGATGTCTTTTCATTTAGCGCCAACTAATTTATACGGGTTTCCGGGGATAAGGTTTGCCTTATTGTTTTCATTCGTTTTTTATCGTCAGTTTTTCAAATATTATGCTTGCGGAATATTATGTAAGTTACCTACCGTACTCGAGATGCATTTTTCCGTTGACACTGATAAAACCCGATCGGTTTTGTCGATTTTTGTTGATTGGTCCATCGACCTAAATTTCAAAACTCTTTAGGGGGAGGAGGGTGCTGGGTACGTGCACTGGTGTCAAAACGTTGGTTTTTAACCGAGCAGATGAAAACCTCCTGGCGAGATGCATAATATGTGAATACAAGTACTTCCATTACTCTTGACTGCTCGAGAATTCGCTAGCTGCAAGATTCAATAGTTATTGACATTAACACACATGCATTATTATTGTTTACCTATAAAGGTGTATCTGATAGTCTAAAAATGTATCGATCTATGAAAAATATTTCGATAAGAATCCCTGGCTTGGTAGTTTCAATAAAATATCTTTTGCGTCATTGAAGTGTACTGCTAATATGCTATAACGGTTTAAGTAGTCCATGGTAAAAAAATTGATTCCAAGAAAAAATCCATTGCGTTGTGTAAAAAGAAATACCTTTCAATCATTTATAATATTTTTTACATAGGAAGCGAAAAATTCTAATATTTTATTGGCTATAAATAAAGTAGAGCTGAAAGTAAGCAGCATAATTATTATACTGGTTAATATAAATTATGTTTTTTAATAATTATTTAAGATTGCTAAAAAATATAATTTTATCTTAAATTGATAGTTTTAATATAAATATAAAATTAGATGTAGAACGCAATTTATTTGATATTTCAAACACTTTTCTTTGATTAAATTATTTAAACTACCTACATTATTTTAATTCAAGTCTTAGATCGGAATATAGTCTGTACAACAATTTTCTCGATGTAGATCGAAATTTAAATTAGTTTCAATTAAAATTTAAAAAAGTTATAGATATATACTTTTTAATTGACTTCTATTCGATAAAATATGCTACGCTACAATCTAGAGTGGGTACTATAGCTGCTTTGTTATAATTTCCTTAAAAAGGTTTTTCGAAGAAAACAAATTCGTTGTAAAATTTTAAAGTCGTGTCACTCGTTTCTCTTCACTCGGCTCTAAATTCTGAAACTATAAGCACAAGTGCAAACTGCATATAATTTTATAACTAATTATTATATTAGTTTAAAGTTTTTAAACGCAGAGATTGCTTTTTTTTATCACAAATTATAATCTGCAACCGCGAATAAAACGTAAACAATTGATACATCACAATAAATAAAAAACGAATTAAGCTTCGTCGTGTTTGCAGGAACTAAGTACTTTTTATACTATTGAAATTAAACGTTTATAAAAGAATCCAAATTAACGATAAAAACTCGAACCCCGTCGTACTTCTATACCCACAGACTATATTTATATACATTTAGGTAGGTAGACTGTTGGACGTTTTGTCGTTTTTCTTTTAATATTATTAAAACATTATATACGAACAATAGCGCGGACGTGATGTAATACGGCGGCGGCCTATTGTTGTTCCCGGTCTCATTATTATTGTTTGCTGGACCATCTGTGTTATGGATGTGCTGGACGTCAACCACCTGCTGAAAACGACGCCATTTATTATTTTCCTTAATGGAACAATTTTTTTTTCGCCAACCCTTTGCCGCCACAAACTACAGAGGACCAGCCACGCGTCCCGCTCTTCCTGCTCCTACTCTCCCTGTTCGGAAAAAAAGGTGGAACTAAAACCTGCAGCTATTTCAATCATGATGGTCTCCTAAAGACCGAGCTCATTGTAAAAAGGAAGGCTCTAGCACCGTGGGCACCAGTCGCGATGTCGTCGTACCGATACGATATCCGTCAGATATATTGGTAATAAATAATAATATGTTAATGTCACCGACCGGTCCTGCCCATGCCAGCTAAAATATCAGGTTCGTCGTGCACCCGAAAAAATGATCTAGTTACCACGACAGTGATCAGCTTTATTAATTACCTAGCTAAGAGTTGCTACTCTACCCCAGGCCCATTCACTAAATAGTCGTGATACTGCAGAGTTCCGGATTCAGAATTATACCAAGCTTTGTAAGTAAGTGACTATATGGATCCTCAGGTGGAGGTCCGTTGGAATTGGTGGATTTCTCCGCAAAACTTGGTACACTGCTGATACCGACATGCCCGGCCCCAGTGAACTGAGACACTCTCAAACCGAACGGCACCTAGTGTCGTATTTTATTTAGATGTCCATTTTTTCCAGTGTGAACAGTCGAGTAGTACAACAGCTTTAGTATATTAAAATTAAAATTATATTTTATTCTCAACTGTAATATATACAGACGGGGAGTGAGGATGGACATTTTATAAGATTGCATCAACATGTTTTGAAACCAATTTTTTTTTGGGGGGGAGCGAAGGGCGCTACACGGGGGGCAGCAACGCTATCCTCTCATCACTCCCTACGAGTCATGGCAGCCAGAACCCAATAGGGATTTCACAACGTACATCGCACCATAATATATAAACGTATATGCTCGCGGTTGATAAACTCGAGGGCCGTATAAATTAATTTACGAATTCGGCCGAAGCGTAATAATATTACGTTACTCCTCCGCCCATCCGCCCGCCCACAGGTGGATTAAATATTACATTAACACCCTACCCATATAAAATATACGTTACGCGATTTCTTACACCCACATCGGCGGCGGCGGACGTTTCGTATTCGTTTGCCGAGTAAAAAATATCTGAATTATTTATGACGTCGAATTCGTTTACTCGCGCTGGTTATACTTTGTTCCCCTCTCGGCCAACATTCACCACATTTAATAATATTAAGTGAACCCCTTTTTGGTGTAGGTACCTATACAATAATATATTATGCATACGCAACACTATATACATATTACATCGGTCGGTCATATGCGCAGGTAGGTATAATGTGATGTAGCGATGATAACAACTTACAACGATAATGATAATAACAATAATGATGATGATAATATATCAGGTGGTCGTACCGGCGGTATTGTCTTATCGGGCAAGTCCGAATTGCACTCGACACGCCGGAAAAGGGCTATGTTCGAATATTGCTGCAGCGTTACATAAAACCTATTTATTGATAACGATGAGTATATCAGTCGACGGCGGCGCAGCTGTCGGGAAAATAATTAGTACTTTTAATGGGCACCTAAATAAAGTCTGATTATAATAACAAATAGTTTTATTACTATACACCGACAGTAAAAAATAATAGCCATCGCAATTTTATTATACAGCGACAATTATGAACAATAACTATTGTATACTAAAATATTAGTAGCATAAGACTATGCCAATTTTTTTTTTAATTAATACGCAAACAATAAAAACGACATTAAAAAAACAAGAAATTTTTTAAAACATATAAAATATTGCTATACAATTGAGATACTCTCAGTATTTACGAATACCTCAAAATAATAAAAAATTGTATTTCGCGTCCACCAACTCATCTATATTGTCTACGACAGCCGGTCGCCTGCAATTGTAGCCGGACCGCAATTACTAATTTATGGTACGCCGAGAAATTTATTCTGATAAGGATTTATGTACCGTGTCTTTGAAATCGAAAACACTCCTCGACTGTCGTGTAAAACCGCCATTGGGCCCACAATGTTACCGTGTCCACGGGATGTCGATGACTCGGTCGTCCCATTTCTTCACACGCCGGTATCTATTGCGAACAGACACTGACAGATCTTACAATATTCGTGTAAATTGGCTTGTACGATATGACAACGACGTGTCACTGCGGTATTCCGAGCATGTGCTCCGAACGTCTGAAATCGACACCAACAACTGCACCACGTGTCCACGACGAACGGTTTCGGGACCGAAGACAATAATCATGGTATTATATTATGCAAAACCGTTTCACGTCGGGTTTATGCGGACTTTGCGAGGTGCTCTAGACGTGGAGAATTCGACGTCAGAATCCACGTCAGTAGCACGACCAAGTCTGAACTGCAGGCATATCTCACGGCGGTAAAAAAAAAAAAAACAATTTTTCCGATCACCGCACATTTTCCAGAGATTTGGCGGGAAATTACTGTGAAATTGCTAGCGGGCACAGTGCAGAATGATACCGTTATCTCGGTATATTATATTTTACTCGCGATCAGTCGGAAGTTCGTCCGGCGTCAAAGAGAATCTATATAATATACATATAGCTGCAGCCGACGATGATGGACATATAGGTACGAGTGATCGGGCCCGACAACTGTCCGATCTGCGACAACCGGTCCCATTGTAGTCGGGCCGCAATTTATTACAACATACCGACACACGGACAGATGAGCTGATCTCGTACAATATTCGTCAATTAGCGTGGCCGATACGACTGTGCGGCGGGTGTGTCACGACGTTATTCCGAGCACGTGCCTCGAACGTTTGAAATCGACGCCGATGACGCCACATGTCCGCGCGTTGACGGCGGACCCCGCCGGGAGTGCGAGGGGGGGGGGCATCGGGCCGAGAGATAATATTATGTAAAACCGTTTAACGTTAATCGCCGGGTCGGACATATTATTGTTGTTGTTAAAATTGCGTTCACGTACCAATACGGAGAGACAGGTAGGTATACGCCCGTTACAGGCCACGGCCTATACCTGCTAATACCGGCCGATATAGAAAAATGACTAGTCACGGTCCGCGGTCGGTCCGAGCCCCGGCGTCGATCGATTCGATTTTCACGAATGCCGCACGACCGCGAAGACAGTTCGAGTATTCGTCGCCGTCACGCGTAGTGGCCGGGGTGACGTGTGGGCTGCAGGTGTGGGTAGGCGATGTGCGATCGAACGGATTCGGATCTCCGTCGACGATTTACGGCGTCGCAGCAGTAGCGGGCGGGACAGTACAATCCAGTTTTTTCTCGTCCACTAAATTCGATTGTCGAATTGAATCAATATTGTGTGATAAAAAATAAATGTTACGAATGATATAGCGATGGACAAGTGACCGCGTGTAACTGCTATTGTAATAATATACAATAATTATGTCGGTTATTCAGCTGTTGTAATTACAAATTTTAGCTTTTCTTTTAGCTCTACCCATTACATTTAATTTATTTTTGGTAACAATTCGAATAATTCGATTACAATAATATTAAAATATCGACAATATTTAACTATTATTATTATTATTATTATGTTATGTATTATAATAACGTGATAATATTCATAATACACACATTTGTAACATAGGTACTTCCTAATAACTGTAAGATGACTAATATTCATATTTTTCTCAACCATTATAATTGAGTCTTCTTTATAAGATAACATGTCGCCATGGGTATTTTTATTAAAAAAAAAAAAATTTACATGTAGGTACATAACGCACAGTGCAAAATGTATAAATATGATGAAAAAAAATAGTAAATTTACCGAAAATAATAATATTATATTAATTACTACTAGGTACCAAACAACAATTCGTACGGATTAATTTAATTATCAGAAATGTAATTTCAATTACATTTTAATGATCACCGTGATGATATTGTGTACTCGGGGCAGGTTTTTTGTAAAGTTTTAAAACACAATTAATGCCCGGTGGCTGAGAAACGCCACCGATAATTATTTAGTGATAAAAAACCTGTGTTAAAATTACTTTGATAATTTATATATATGTATATAAAAAATATATTTTTTATGTACACATATATATATACATAACAATACATAGACTTCGCCATTATTCATAATAATAATCAAATTATTTAATAATTAAAGAGACGGTGGAAAAACTGTGTAGGTAGTAACAAATTAAGGCGAAATTAAGTTGTACAATGTTTCACATTGCTATTACTCACTGAAAATTATAGGTATATTCTAGAAGTTTCAAAGTGATAATTTGATTACCCCGAATGACATAATTTATTCAATAACGATGGAAAATAGTATTATGTCTTCTTATTGTACGTCATTTACAGCTAATTTTTTTTAAAAACTTTTCCTGCAATTAAGTCATCTACTCATCTAAACTTAGGCTTACAATAGATTTGCCTTTTTTGGCGTTTCTACGTGTTGGATAACATAGATAATATTATAGTAAGTTTACTAATTTTTCTTTAAGTGATAATTATGTCGCACATAACTGTAATAACAACAATCATATAAATTATATTTACAATAATAATAAGGTAAATCCATACTGGAGTCTGCTTGTCGTTGGACGGACATTCAGTCCAAAATGTTGTGAACAACAACGTATAATATAATAATATATTATATTCCGGTCCGAAACCGGTTGATCGTAAGCCATGCTGGATGAAAAAAAAGAAAATTCTATTTTTAATCGTTAATCGATTACGTACACGTCACAAAATGTGAATTATGTACTATATGATTTTGTACAGATAAATATTAGCAAAAACATGATTGCTGTAGAACAATAATTATTTTTACAATACGCGAGGCGGACGTTGAGTGAAAATATAATATTTACTTAACATTTGGTTCTCATCAAAAACCTGTTCAAGAACATACCATCAATACGAATAACGCATTTGATACTTAAACATATTTTATTAATGTGCACAATTATAGGAAACGCCATATTAGGCATGTCTTAACGTTCAATAAATCCAAAACGGTTTTCATCACAATACGTGCATGTATTTATAGTATTATTATTTTGTACTCGCAATAATGTTTCAAAAAATATAATAATTTAACGGTTAACAAAAATAATAGCAAAATACCTTGTAAGTCGGGTTGAGAGTTGTCGACGAAACGTTATCAGACTCTAAAATGAAAAAAAAAACAGCAACAATAACAACCACAATCATAGTAATGCATATTATAACCATATTATGCAGTCAGTTTGGTATACTTGTGATATTTTCGAGTATACCACGACTTATGTTTGTGATGGGTTTCGTTTAAGACCATCTACTAAAATTTTTGATTTCAACGGCCAAATATTAATTCGTGGTGTGTAATTGACTTGGCATTTGCGCAATCATACGGAATCAATTGTGGTTATTATTGTATACGTTACACACAATGCAATATCGGAATTCAATTTAATCATTATTGGTACGATTAAACACTCACGATTGTACGTATACGTGTTTCAAGTATTATACACAAATTCGGTATCAGTAGGTATACATATTATAAGTATATAACAATGCAGTTGCGTGCTCATCATTTTTCAATGGAGTGATAATGGAGGGTATGGATTTTTCATTATTCTCAGACTACTCAGATACAATATACATTCAATGTTTTATCATATATTTTATACGACGAAAATAAGCCAAAGAGGCAGGGGGTTGACACCCCCATCTCCTCCGAGGGTATACCATAAATTATATTGAATATAATATTATAATATAACAAAATGTAATTATTTTATTACTTTAGTTTTAAAGACGTGATTTCAAGTGATTATCATAAATTACGACGTGTATTTTTTTTCTGTTCACTACTATTTAAGTTGTAGAAGAGCTATTTATTAATCTTAACTACATGCATACAAATAAAATCCAGGACAATTTTATTTGAACGTACAAAGTATATCGTCGTCTACAATATTAATTAATATTAAAATAGTATAATTATTAACACAATATTATTATAAAATGTAACTCGGGAAGGGTTCGTTTTAACAACAAATATAGGCATACACCACCGTCCACCACCACCAACCTTCACCATTGATCTCTCGAATCGAACGAACAAAATATAAATATTTAAATTGTATAATAAGTTTCACCGTACCAAGTTTATGAAAATAAAATTATATAATAATATTATGAAAAATGATTAAATCTAATAAACGTAACAGAAATTTCTCTAAAATACAAATTATTCTATAGAATCGTACTGTGACATAACAATTAATAGGTATACACGTTCTATATACATAGATTCGTTATACTTTTTACTTACTATAGAATTTGAGACCGTCGTACTAATGTTTATTATGCATGTTCGATTTACGAGTAATTTAAACGATATTTGCATATTATTTTCAAAAATTAAATTCGAAACGAATATTTTTAATAAGTTTCTTACACCCAATTTCTAAACTACGTAATTTTTATTTCAAATATAAATGGATAAAGGAAGTGTTAGGACAAAAATATTACGATAAAAAATATGAAAAGCTAAAAGAATTTTACAGTGTGAAACTTTATAATCTTCTTACAAATGAAATTTTTCCAAGACAGAATATTAGTTTGTATATTATTATACTTTATATTTATAATATTCCATGTCATTATTATAAATATCGTCCCAACTCTATATATGGAACAAAAGTAAAATTGTTTAAAAGTTCGTGAAGGCTGACAAACTTTTTAAAGTTAAATAAAGCTCGAAAGATATAGTTGCGTTTACTTTGAGCTTAAATATTAAATTTGATTATAGGCTTAAATAAAATAATATTTATACTATAAATTACGATATGCAAAGATACTCATAGATATTTATGTCACCGATTAATATGCCTTCCGATGTTTTTAATTCGGTTATAATCAAATGGAACTAATTAAGCTATGTAAGCCAGGGATTAAGACGCCTGAGAATAATCATGTAAAAAATACCTCCTCTATTTTTTGTTCGGCATACAACAAATCCTTAAAATATTATAATTGTCTCACTGCGTGTTCAAACCCTCTATCGATCGAGGTATCTTTTCTTTGTTCTTTGGTACTTTTGAGACTATAAGTTGTTTATAGTATACCAGTTGGTCTATGATTACGGTTCAAACATTAAAATTGAGTAACTCGCATTATAAATTGTTTAATTCGTCCAAACTAATAAAAAATTATAATTTTTTTAATTTTTTTAATAACACCGATTGACACTCAACAGGATGTACAATAACAATATATTATTACATGAATGAAAGGTATAATAAATTAATAATTAGTTGTATAAAGAGTATAAAAATATTATTCATTCCCACCAACTCATAAACTTAGAGACATTTCAGAAATGACCACTAGTAGAATCATTGAGAGATATTTTACGAATTTAATGACACCCAACACGTCTTCTTAACTGTGTAACTTTTACAATATGATTTAAAAACGTCGTGTGTATTGTGAAAAAAAAAAACATAAAACGCTGACGAATAATGCTAAACGAATGGTGTCAAGACGTGTCATTTTCACACTGGAAGTATTTAAAAGCCATTTAAAATATACTTCATAAAATAATATACTCGAAGAAGTGCGAGTGACAGACGACAGTGATCGACATAATATTGTTTAAGTCGGATAATCGAAGACGGAGCACAGATAAAACAAAACAATTTTCACCCGAGATTACAAAAAAAATACAAATAAAATCTTTACTCAAAAATATTACAAGGTTCGCCCTCAACGCTGGTGTAAGATCGTAAAAAGAATTTGTGTTTTTAGAAAAAAAATACAATTATTTAGTTAGTCTCTCAGTCTCAGTTTTCCGGAAAGCGATTGTTCGCTATACTGTGGAACGATCAAATACCACGTTGCATTTACCTATGAAATATAAATATCAAACATTATAATTACAAACTCGTAGTTAAACCACTGTAAAGTTTAATTTGGTGTGAATAAATCCACAGGTTTGGTTGTTTAATCGGCATATCCATAATTATTTCTATCGAGAATTATAAACAAATAAATCCGAGCAAATCGATAAATATTAGTACAATAAATTAACGAGTTATGACTTGCAAATTACTATACATTCGCTTTGAATATTAACATATTTCGTTGCAGTAGAGTAATAAACGCGTTTTACTAGCGTACGCTTTATCGATTCGTCGTGAATGCGTTTAATATTTTTTATGTAGGATAATTTTGTATTTATTATTACACGATTACATCGTTACTGTTAACCGAGAAACCTTAATTTTCTCGAACAGGGCCTTTTTTACGTACATTTTTGCGTCGCCGTAGATAACACAAAAATCGGGTAAGGTACACTCGTCAAAGATCAATTATCCTTGTATTTGTCAGTAATCTGTACATATTTTTGAATTCGGTTTGCGGATATGGGACTGTGGATCTATTGGAAACCCGGCTATAACTTGTAATTTGTCAACTCTTTTATTTTGCGCATGAGCTACAACTTCAGTTTTTGTCGATGTACCTTTCGGGTTTTCGTGAACACAGTCACACCGTGGTATATTTATAAATGACCGTAATAACTATTACTAATAATGATAACGATATCGAGTTCCTTCAAGTGCCGAAAACACGACCCTTAATTTGGGTGGTATAAGAGAGTTTTTTTACATTCAGGTCAAACGTCTCATGTGTTCGTGATTTGCGGTCGTGGGGGAAAAGTGAACGCGAGTATTCAGACGGTATTTAATCAATGAACAAAAAAATTAGTAAATTGTTAAATGAAGCAGAATAAGGGAAACCTGAACGGGTGGAGAGTTTTGAAAATGAGTTGTAATAACAAAACAAAAAAATAATAATAACCCGAGCCCTTTGCTATTTTATTTATAGTAGCAAAACACCCGGAGATAAGTTTAATAATGTACCTTATGGAGGCGGTTTATGTATATATATATATATATATAGTTTGGGAGGTCGCCTTCGAGGTACACACAGAGGGTTGGAACCGAGGTGAACGGGGGGTGGGAGGGTGCCGTGACTGAGAGAGTAAGCCTGCGTCGGTAATATCCGGAAAATGAAAAGTGACAAAAATATTATATTGTATAATATAATATAATAATACACATATATAAATGCCAAAAGACCCACCTACCCACCGATCTCGTTTTAACGGGCAGAATCCCTTTTACAGTTATTACGTTTTTTCGGGTTCAGCTTTTAATTTATCGAGACCGAAGCGTCACGGGTAAGTTGTTCTCGCGGGCAGCGGGAGAAAAGAAAAATTAACGAAGTTTTCCCGTAAAACGGTTATAAACAACAATGTATAATAGAAATCGCGCCACACTGTACTTTTATGCGTTTGTGACCTATACAACATGTGTCATACGTCATACGTCGGGCATTTCGAGCAGGAAAAATTGTAAGCAAAACATGTAGGTATTAAAAAAAAAATAATACCAAAATATCACCGAAACACACGATAGTCGTATGCGGTGAAAGGGTTATCGTACTCAGACCTGTAATTATTATAATCGCCCGTAACTGGTGTGTTCGCCACATTGAAATGTTCAAAATTCTTTTGATAAATATTTATCGTAAGGTGTTTATTAGTTTAAACTTTAAATTGATTGTCGAGAAATGTCGAGAATTTTCATGCGAATAAAATATATAAACAAATAAATATGATGTGAACTAATTATAAGTTTGTATAGATACAGGTGTGTACAATACTGCGTGTAGTAATAATATACCATATGATGAGAGCAATAATAATAATTATATTATTAATATACCACGGGATGTAGCTAGATTGCCTATCCAAGACGCCGCGTCACCGTGATATCAATAAATATATTGATAATACAATAGTATTATAATATTTTATAAAATATACTGAAATGCATAATATAAAATATAAAAATTAAACACTTTATTAGCTGATAGAAAATTTGGAATGGAAACATTTTTTTACATATTTTTTCATAAGTAAGAAATACACAAGATTTTTTAACCGATAAACGCCGATACCTCCATCGGGATGGTTTTGAATGCACGTGTACACTTTCATTATGATATAATAAAATATATTAAATCTTGAAAAAAAATTTGTTAAAAACCGTCTGATTTTGGGTTCAAATTTAAGACAGCATTTGATGATCAACCTTGCATTTAATGTCGAGTATTCGGATTTATTGTTAAAAATCGTTGGTTTTAATAAACAAACTTTACAACTATGCGAACATGCTGCAATATACAGAAACGATACAATTTCGATATAAATCCATAAATATACGATTTAATATTCTTGAAAAGTAACGCTCGGCTATAAAATACTAAAACGATGTTAAATCTATAAAACACCCAAGTAAAACTAGTGAGAACATTTGTAAAATAATAATAATAAAAAAAAAATGTTCTTAAACACTGGTCGTGTGTCTTGTACCGACTTATATATAGGTTTTCACAATATTCTCGTAAGCGCTACTGAAAAACTAAAAAAAAATATATCTTTTTCCGGTACCTATATAGAATTTGTTTTATTACTCAACAACTGTTATACCTAATATTGTGATAATATTGTTTTACGGCTTTACTGTTGTAATCGTATATATTATTATAGTATGATACGATGCAGCAGGACATACGTGGAATACACTTAAAATATAATATTACACTGCCAAACGTCGTGGAATCAGAGACTGTTTTAGTTTGTTTTAAACTGAGTTACGCGATGGCCAAGTGCAGCGACGGAACTGCATCAATTTTTTTCCGTTCGATTATTTCAAGCGATTTCAATATCGATTCACGATCAAACGTCCGAGTGTTCCGAGTATTTCTTTCGATTATTTCCATCATGGCATCATTAAACTGATAACGGTATGTTGTGGCATGTGAGTGATAACCATAGATAATAAAAGAGTGGGGATTGGTCATAACTTCTTACGAATGAAATCATACTAATTGATGTAAAATAAGTGTACCCATATCGAATATTTGACTGATAATGGTGTGTTGTAGCATGTGCGTGAAAACCATAGATGATAAAAGAATGGGGATTGGTCATAACGTCTTATGAATGAAATTATCCGAATTTATGTCAAATATGTGTATCTATGTCGAGTATCTGATAGAGAATTATCTGATGACTGTCTATATACATTATTATAACCATACAATAGAAACGTGTAAACAAACAGCCTCGATTTTTAGGATCACAAAACTAACACATAATGAATCCTATCCATTTCTTTATTATCTTCGACGATAGAGCAGGAGTGCTCGAGAACGTCACGTGATCTAGTTCACCTTAAATGCCAAACACACACGTTGTGTCTTCATATAATAATATTATTCTTTCCGTCGCGCATTCATCACTGCAACCGTCAAGTGTTACACTCTGGCTCTGTGACGGAAGTCTAATTTTTGAACTCAACAATATATATTGTTATTATTATATTTGATCGCGAATTGAGGCAGAGTTTAGCGTAAAACTAGAAACTTACAGTACATACGACACTACGTATAATTTTTATAATGCTCGACGACGGCATTAATAATAATAATATCGGTGTCGTCATCGTCGCCGAGCAGACGGAAAAGCCTTTGGGCGCAGTCGCATAATAATAAATATAGTATAATAATATATAGTTATTGCGAAGTTGGGAAAAAGCCGTCGCAGCAACCGCGATATATATTACTCGTTTGTTGTATACTTTACGATTTTATGTGAGTGCACCCAGCAATACATCTCGTCATAATAATAATAATATAAATTTATAGTGGAAAAAAATTGCATTATAAAACGCGTCGGCGTGCAAGGCGTATGTGTGTGTGTGTGTGTGTGTGTGTGTGTTTGTGTATTGTATATTAAGTAAGTTTATAATGTTGAAGATGTGTTTTCATCAAGTGTCGACTTACAGACATCACTCGAATTAGCTATACATTTGCGGTAGAGTAGTAGAGGTGTTACGTATTATTATATTATTACGACGTGATTATTGAATGAAACTTTTTTCTCTTGTACTATTTTTCATGGTATGAGTTGAGCGATCGTCAAATTTGAATGAATATGTTTTTAACTATGCATTGCAGTTGTGTATACCTTCTCAACGAAAAAGGTTATCGAGAGATACATACACATTTAGGAGGTAGGTAAGCACTGAAATAAAATATCATGTCACTTTATTGTGACGAAATTACAATTTATTTCCAAAAATCTATCAACCTGCAGCAACTCTACATAATATCATTTTATATTGTGGCCTTTGAATCTACTATAATATTAGAAATTTGTGATCGCTGCAATGTGACGACGCAGTGTGTGATCGAAAATAAATAACCGTATGGACAAAATGTATCATTATTAGTCGTTCATTCCGAATTTTCCGGTTTATAAAATAACCGCCGTTCTTTAATCGGATAGCGGCAGTATGACGGATAAAAATAAATCGTGTACCGGTTGTCAAACGCACGTGGTCTCAGGACTCCAAGGTTAGGTTAGGCTCCTCTCGGGGTTGTGGGGTACCATATTTCCATTTTCAAAAAGGCTCGATCAATTTTGTTTATGCACTCGAGGGCCACATAATAATTAGTATTTAATCACTAATAATTCGTTCGGTACACGATACTCAAATAACACGAATTCCTTCAAACGCGTCCGATAAAAATGTATTTCAAGTATTTGCCGTATGGTTGATCATGTTCCTGCCACTTCATCATAATACCCTGTTTACCTATCTGTATAAGTGCTATAATAGTATACGAAACAATTTCATTATTATTATCATTTTTGAAACTCTCTTCTGCACAACTCCCTCGACTTAACATCGAACGATATATCAGATTAATGTATGTCTTTCCTCGGAAAACTACAATATACTATGATGATATTATGATCATGTTATTATTATTATAAAGAATTTAATAATATCACATGGGCAACAGTAACTGAAAAAAAAATGAAGTAAGTAGGTATTTTTAAATGATTATTTTTCCAACCTTTTAATAACGTATAGGTATATTTCCGTTTTCCATTTTTCCTGTGACTTAAGTCTGCAGGGTTTGTTTTTAGAGAAAAACAATATCAACACGTCATAGTAAGCAGAAATAGCAAGCCTACAGCACTCGTCTCAGCAGAATGTAGTACGCTTTGCATCGATTTCATCTCTGAAATATTCTCATTTCAACTCGTTGCATTTTCGCTCAAAAAAAAAAAAAAAATTATATTACAAATATAGTTCGTTATTTCTAAATAATATTATAACATAGACACTAATATTATTATATTATTATAAAATATTAAAAGTGTAGAACATACGTCGGTAAGTATTTATTGTACTTTGTAAAAAGTGGCCCATCTATATGCACACGCATATCAATATTCACGTTAAAATAGACTTGTGAAAGTCAATTTTCCATCACCACGATGAATGCGATTAAATCAAAACGGACGAATACACGTTTTATGGATGAAGCTAAAGTGCTGGGTGTGCACCATTAAGACTAACAAAATACACACCTGTTATCAATGAAAATAAATAAATAGGAACAAAAGATATGATGTAGTGGGCGGGGAACTTCAGTTTTGTGTATTTTACAAAAAGAGTTTAGTACAAAAATATTATTGATAAATCCTTTAAGCTTTTGTAGTTTTTTTTTATATTCCCTGAAAGAAATTCGTACAGATACCGACGAACATACTATTACTGGCACGTGAATTTCCTCAATACTCACTCCGATTATTCAAAATATTGCCACCTAACTCAAAAAAGGTTTGCCTTCCTCTCCCCTCAAGTCTTAGGACATGTTAGGTAATTTCAACTATGCAATCACCTGGTTCGCAA
Organism: Myzus persicae; assembly: GCF_001856785.1. Taxonomy (NCBI): domain Eukaryota; kingdom Metazoa; phylum Arthropoda; class Insecta; order Hemiptera; family Aphididae; genus Myzus; species Myzus persicae. Next base: position 135,457 of record NW_019104075.1, on the reverse strand, counting down.
CAAAATAATCCATCTCCTGCATTTGGCCGACGATGATGAATCGATGAATTTTATTGCGAAAGGCTCGCGAATAATTACCGACCGTGTGGGCACGTGTGTGATACATCGAAAAATAATAAAATGGCCCAGTTCATCTAGATTCTAGACCACTGATTCTCAAACTTATTTTTTCGTAATGCCCTTATTTTTCTGAGAAAATTCCACGGAGAACCAACAATTAGGAATGCCAATAAAATACGGGTACCTGTATATTATTATTTATTAGTCACGAAAAATGATGCTAGAATAATTTGATCTGATTCATTTGGTACCACATAAACGATAAAATCAAAGCAGTAAAACTTTCAACCAATTTTCATCCAACATCGTTATTAACTACGATACAAAATATTCCTATTATCGTTGAATATTATTTAATTTTAATTGAATTCAGATCATTTGTCCACTGTGACGCTAGATTACTCTCGCGGAGCCCAGTTTGAGAACCACTGATCTAGACACCCGGAAATCGTTACGGTTTTATAATGACAGGGGCTGTAACCGACACTGCAGACGTCTGCGCACATAAGTTATAAAACACCTAACATTATGTTTAGAGGTGGTACGCCACGGGGTGTCTATAGATAAACTGGACTGGGTCATACACTCGATGATGATGATGATAAAAGGTCGACCGGTTGTCGAGAATCGCAAGTGAATGCTTGTATTATACGATCGTGTGCTATAGTGAGGGTTTTTTCTACTCTCGTTGCTCGTTTTGTTCGGGACAAACAATATATTTTTTATATTAAGAGAAAAAAGTGTAGAATGTTCATGTATAAAAAAGCGTATACCTATCTTTTAAAATAATAGAAATATGGTTCAAAAATAATTCTCCTGAAACCGACCAAAAAAAAAAACTCTAAATTGGTATATTGTTTTCAGCATACACCACGAAACCGTAAAAAATAATCTCAAAGTAACCGATCATTAAATAACGAATAAGATTTATAGGTACCTAGTCTATATTATTATTCTTGTATATCAATCAAATAAATATATTATAAATTATTATATGTAATTGCGAAACTAATGACAGAATTTTTAGTTTTAAACATATTAAAATACTTAGGTTTGCGCTTGACAACCGGTTAATGTGGAAAGCACATGTTGTCAAAAACATTAGAAATTTATTTGACAAAAAAAATGTCGAAAATGTCTACTATATTTCTCTTTTATACAATCAGTTATTACTTTTGGTATTGGAATAAGGGTAGGTACTTTTTATTCTAATCTAATCAAATTAATAACCACTATAATATTAAGATTGTTAAATGTATTCTAAGATATTAGATGATCGAGTTTTTATAGTACAGATCTAACTTAAAAAATGGTTTGATGTGTTTAGTCCTGACAAGTTGAAAAAAAAATCAATACTGCAAAAACGTACAGGTACGAGTACATAATATAAAGTTATAAAGATTAGGCATATCTCATAGTTAAAACAAATTATAAAAAGTAATTTGGTTTAAGAAGCTGCATTTATTATAATATGGCAGTCGAGTTGTGTAAATCCTCAAATATTAATTTTAACCAACACATTTAGCAATTAATGTATAGTTTAAACATAGGTTTATTAAAACGTTTTTAAATCTATATGATATTGAATTTAGTAGTTTTTTTTTATAAATTATTAGTTAAATATCAGTTATTAAACGTGTTGAAATGTTGCTTTCTCTCTTTATTTCGTATGTTTGTTTTGTTTTATTTTTAATGTCTTTTATTAGATAATTAAATATAAGAACACCACTACAGTTTTTTATATACATTTATATAAAGAACTCCTCACCACTGTCACAAACTCTACTGAAAGGAGACGAGCCAACTCGTGTAAAGAACTTATGACACTTGTAAAAATGTTTTGTTTGCGAAATATTATATATAAATATCACAAGTGTGATATTGTGCAATAATTAATACTAACACTCCGAAATATTATATATAAATAAAATAAAATATACATAGGTACTAGGTACATAACACTATATAATATATGTATGCGTTTATTAGGAATAGGTACAACAACACCATTATATAATGGGTAGTATTCACCGAACTTGCTGGGGTTGACCCATTTTTCCTCTAATAATACCTAAGTTATTTCAAATTCTAATTTTTGGAACTTTCATATTGTATATTTGAGTTTTTTAAATCGTAGATAAATACTTATGAAGAAGATTAGCTCTCATACTTTGAAAAAAAGAAATTTGTACCATCCCACAGAACACTTAATTAATATATAGTAACATGTTTCAAAAATCAGAATTTGTAGTAGTCATTTATCACTGAAGAAACACAATGGAGCAGTGGCCAGTGAGCATGCTCATGGTCAATCACTCTGTATACTTAAAAGGGTGTAACAGAAATAACTGATAAATACAATATTGACTAGCAATACACAATAACTTTTGTTTTTTTCGATTTTACCATTTTCAGCTTAATACCATAATTGGCAATAATTATTTTATTGAATGGAACACAATTTAATTCATAATTAGTTAGCTATATATCTCTTACTCCTTGTGTACGGTAGTAACTACGTTATATTATGTCCGCTGTTTTATTTTATTTTTTTATATTTACAATTGTTTTCCACTTCCCGGAAGACGCATAAATCGGTGTTGTTATATATTATTTTTATTTTTATTATAAAAAGCACGTGGATGAGACGCGACGGCATAATATTATTAATAATATCTTACACCAGCGGAAATGACGAGATCCGTGATTTCACTGTCTTGCTCACCGCCGCGAAAATTTGAGTTTTATGTTTTAGTTTTAGTTTTACGTTTTTTAGTACGTTTAGCGAGTTTGTTATAAGCGCTGCAGATAAAAAACATTTTGATTTAAGCGGAATGAGGGAGTCGGAATTTGGATGGATTAAGTATCGTTGGAAGAAGAATAAGTGTGAGTCATGAGCACGCTTAGTAAATCACAATGCATACATTTTTAACGGTATAAGCTGATATACCACGGTATATCAGTAATAACCGCGATGTGTACTGAACAATAACGAATGCGGTAACTATTCGATCCGGGGCCGCGCTTAGACGGATCGGGTTCCGAAAAAACGGTAATCCCACGTCAGTCTGCTGTAGTCGGCGAACGCAAACTATTGAGTCTGGCAACGATATTTTCCACTTTATCCGCGGAAAATCGTAACAAACGACTGAAAAACCGGTGCGACGATATCATATTATTATGATGAAAACAATACGCCTATTACGCGAGCACTGCATCTGCTGTACAGGTTTATTATGGTGCGCGTTTTCGAATTCTCTTGTATTATAATGAGCTATTCGTCGTATCCGTTGTCGTTCAATCATATCGACGCTGACGACGACGACGACGATAATAATAATAATATTGTTATGCTCAAACGGAAACACTGCCTACAGAAGACTGAAATTACTGCGAACACATTATTATTATTATTATTATTATTAAAACCGCTGCAGGCGTCTCCCGTGTCTTTCGGGAGGGTGTGTGTAGTTACAGACGACAACGGCAGTCGCGGTTACCAATCATATTATTTTATGCGACGTGACAACTCGGCGGCGGTGGCTCCATTCCATTATGCGGCGTTAATCCTACGTGTGAACATTTTTCTATTTCTAATTAAGACCGCGCGCGCGGCGAATTCTATGCAATAATATTATTATACTTTTAATTAAAAAGCATTATTGTATTGTGACATCGTACTCGGCGCGGATCTGCGCCAGCTTTCGACGACAAACGAATCTACAAAAACAACAAATCGACCGACTCGAACGGTGCGCGTCGTATCATAGGGTCCTAGATACGTTCATTATAATATCGTATTATTATGAAATAATATGTTGCGGTGGTGGCGTTCCATTAATTCCATGCCAAACGCAGTGAGTATTAACACACATACGGGCAACGACAAAGCACAACAATACGTATAGTATTGATACGATCGATATTGCAGTGTGTACCTACGGCGTACAAAAGTTTCAAGAGAGATAGATAGGTATAAATAGTCCAAGTTATGCAATTTTTTCCCCACAATATCGAGGAGATGAAATTTATGAATTCTTCCAACTATACGTGTCACCACCTTCCGTCAAAAATCGAGTTGTGAATTCTCCGACACTGGTAATTTTCTAAAATCACGTTTTTCCGTTAAAAGTTTATTTTATAATAATTATGCACCTTCAGTCATAAGCGGAGATTCCTTGAAATATTGAGGGAGGCTCAAATTATTTAATAATGAACAGACTCGTGGAGGATGCCCCCCCCCCCCAATAAACTAATTTTTACATTTAATAACGCATACAAATAGTGGAAGATTCTCGTTATCATACCTACTAATTAAAATACTCTCAAGCATAAAAAAACAGAATAATTAATAAAATACAATTAAGTATCACTTTTAATTTGATTGTATGAACTTATTACACTTTTTGTCAAATGTATTGAAATAGTGTCACTATTTAAAGCTTTAGTGTTATCTTTTTCAATATATTAAATTGGAAGTTTATTACATTTTTTTTGTTGTATAAATATCCTTAACCATGTTTTTGTTTTAATCATAGCAGAAAACTTCTTTCATGCATAAGAAAACCAATTAGCAAGTTGGATCATTTTATAAAAATTATTAAATAAAAGAGGTGAATTATTCTTTTTTGTATCTTCAATATCGCCTAATTCATGTTTAATTAGTTAGTTCTTAGTAACCATCATTTCTAACCTTAGACTTTGTAGGCAAATATTTTAAATACTTTTAAATGTTTAAATCAAAATAATCATCTTTAATATAATAATAATCAAAAACTATCCCTTAAAAATTCTGTAATTTGTAGAAAAGTACAATTTTATTTGTTTAATATTTTTAGAGGGCCTTTATATTCAAATTATTTTTTTTTTTTGGATGGGTGGCATAAACCTCGTAATCCCCCCTCCAATTTCCACTTATGCCTACAATGGTCGTCGCTCGTCACATAGCTATTATACTTAAACCATAATATACACAAAACTATTGGAGGTCTCTGCCCCCTGTTCTCTTAAACCGCCTTAAAACCTGGGGGAAATCTTCTTCCCACGTCAATCCCAACGTTTTTAAATTCAATCTTTATTTTAAAATATTTAAAAATAAGATATACAAAACTTTTTGTAAAGCTTATATTATAATATACAAAATATATCATATGCTAGACACCCATAAAGTATTACTATAAAGTATAAACGAAACCTACTAGCTTGATCCATAACCATTATACCCACTACATCTTATGCGCAGAGAAGAACCTGTAATGTGCAAAACCTGCGGAGAACCTTTCACAGTCAAACACCTCATTGTCTACTGTCGTAATCATAAAAATAAGAGAAAAAGTCTAGATTTTCCGGACAACCTCTTCGAATCCTTCAGTCCAACCTGTGACAACACCAATAAAATAATTCCATTTCTAAAACAAATTGATATGCACAACCTAATTTAAGGACCTATTATATTATTTATTATAAACAAAAACAAATTAATATGTACAAACTAAGTTTAGAAATTATTGTTTTACTATATGATGTAACCGAATGCTCTCATTTTTTGTTGCAAGCTAATAATTTTAACAATTGAAGCCGAATAATAAAAAAAATATTGTGGAGGTGTTCATTAATTCTACGGCAAACGTAGCGAATTAACACACATTTTATGGTGCGACGACTATGCACAACTTTAGATACTGCTACGATCGATATTGCAGTGTGTACCCACGACGTACAAAGGTTTCGAGAGATAGGTGGCCTGCGTTAAGCAATAATTTTTTTTCCCCGATAATTTTGAGATGAATTAATGAATCCTTCAAAATGCGTGCCCCTCCCCCCGTCTAAATTCCGCCTCGATTTGTTATTTGCACAACCCTTGTAACTTTTCGGTCCACCTACAATCACGTATTTCTGTTGAAAGTTTATTTTATGTACCTACAACAGTCGTAGGGAGTCACATAGTTGTTATACCTACACAGGTCAAATACACGATTTCGCGGACATCAATACATCGGTATATTTTACTATTTATGCAAACTCTGTTGTTAATGCATTATAGGAATTAATTATTTTGGTACATACAAATATATCGCAGTATTCGGGTCAAACAAAATTAGCGATATTATTCCTGTTGATAGTTATATTTTATGAATTTAATTTCCGAGTGAAAAAAGTTGTCGTTAAATTACATACGTATATACATATACACTATTGTAACGCATACTTGTTCTTTTATTAAGCATTTTAAATGTCTGGGTAAAATATAAATTATTATTTATAAATCAAGTGAATTTACTTCTACGAACTTTTCTTTTAAATGATTTATACAATGGAATTTTATTGCTTTTTAGTTTTATTCGAGTATTGAAATTATTACACGTAAAATGTTCTTTTTATTCCCAATTCAAAGTTTTGCTTAAAAAAATACCAAATAGCTAGTGGATGTTGAGAAGTATTGTAAACTAATTTTTAATGATAATACTTTAGTATTATATTCTCGTTAATCACCAACTGAATAATATTTTTTGAGTTTAAAATGTTAATTTTTTTGCTATATTATATTGACATCATGCTATAAAATATTTAATTAAACGAAATTAAATAAGTGTTTAATTAAATTATATTCTTATACCTACAACAATATTATATTGAATCAATAAATAATATATCACAGGAAAAATGTTTGCGATATTTTTAGTTATTATAAAATATTAATACTTAAATGAGGAATTGGAGAAGCTTTGTGAATTTGGGGTTCGTAAAATGATAATAGTAATAATAATAGTAGTAGTAGTAGTAGTAGTCATACATGATGTGTAATGCATGAGAAGGAAAAAATACGAATGAAAACTATAAGACAAGAAAGTAATACACACACACCCATACATATTGCATTATACACTGCGTATAGTTGTAGTAGGATGAAAGGGAGAAGAGAAAAAGGATGGATAAATATTTTGATAGCCAAGACGCGGAAAGGGATCCGTTGGAGCGATTGACGATATTGACAGTGGACGTGTCGTGTTTTATACGGTACTTCGCACTCTCGATATCAGCTGCTACCAGTGGAATACACCTCTTTTTACGTGATTCGATTATTTCTTTAGTGTTTACCATGTATATGCATAAACCTAAGGGAAAATATGATAAAAAAAAAAAATAGATAAAAAAACCAAACATATTTTCCATGATTTGTGTGTACATCCAGCAAAACAATATAAAAATGCATGGTCGTCACTGCTGCAGCGCACTTCCTTTGACAAATGATCTGAATAAAATCTAATCCAACGCCGTGAGATAGGATATCTCGATGAAAATGTTTACAATAAAATATAATAAGGCGTAATGTTCCGATAAACTTAATCATATTGTCTATTTGAATAATAAATAATCGCATAAATATGCCAATTAAATACGATTTTTTTTTTAAACTATTCTATTATTACGTTGTCATTTGGACGTTATCTCGATCGAAATATCAAAATATTTAAATAATTGCATAAATATACCAATTAAATACGATTTTTTTTGAAACTATTCTATTAGTACGTTGTCATTTGGACGTTATCTCGATTAAAATAACAAAATATTTAATGTTATGGGCAAAATTGTTTGTCTTTGTATCTGCTGAATTCATACATAAAAAATTGCCAGTTATAATAATCATTCGTGGCTTGGTGAGCGCGGTCGTATGATCAATCTGCGGAAACTTTCTGAGCGTACATACCGATCATCGTTGCTAGCACTCGGATGGGTGACCATCCAGGATTTTAGCAACACATCCTTGCCACACATGCAAACGTGTTCCAACCAACCGTCCTCCCCCCACACAGTACCAGGCTAATGACCTTAGTAGTTGAAGCCTCAATACAAAAAAAAAATCATTCATATGTTTTATCCTGAGTAAGAGCTGGTTTATGAACTACAGTGGACGGTGTGACAAATAAAAAAATTGACATCACGAAATAACTGAGTAAAAATACATTCCCATAATCAAACAAATATATTATATACATATTATTATGTATTTTGCATTAAGGATTTTCCGTCAGGTCGAGTCGTATAGGTATAGTATATTCTAAATGCAAGCAAAAAATAAGTCTCTGGCGGAATATCAAAAGTTAATTTAGTTATTTACGAAGAAAAGAAGTAATAATTATTATAAAAATGTCACAAAAAAACTAACAACAAACAAACACAGAAGAAATACAGTTTGAACTTTGAAACGTACAAAATAAAAAAAATTCATTATTTTAACAACAACTCTGTAACTCTAGGCTTTGAAAGGCTGCAAAAGAAAACCGACAATAATCATATATTTGCTAGCTCGCCTTTACAATGAGTTCTGAGTACAAACCAAAATGTACAGAACATTGGTGGATGGATGAAATTAAAAGAGTAGTTCCTATATTATAATATTCAGCTTGATATATGAACACGGCAAATTGTTGATACACACAACACTGTTCTCCCAGCCCCCTCCCTCTACTCCATCAAATGTTGAGCCCTCGTACTACATGTTCTTGTGGGCCCTATATAAAACTATAAATACAACTCTTAACAAGCCATACGAGTTTCCCATACACGATTTCTACTTAATATATTATAATACCTATACATTTATACCATACAATATTATTCAATATACAATAAGTATTAAGTATTCCTATGAAAATTTCAACATTTCAATGATTCCAAATTCATTTTAACGGGCCCTAGAATAGACGAGCTCCCTGTACTCCAGGTCTAAAAACCTCCCCCCCCTTCTGTAGGGCCCTGATTCTGCCTGTTCTCGTGAATTATAAAAAAAGGCAATCATAAATATATTTACAGGTAGAACAATATTCATTATTTTTAAACTTGTTTTTAAATATTTGTGTGGTATAAATTGTACGTAAATTAAAGATTATTAATAATCATAATACATTATGGATAAAATATGTATTACAATAATTACAACAATGACAACACGGCATTATTAATTGAACATGTATAATATTATATTATTATAGTCTAGTGCTAAGCACAGAATCCGGATCAATCCATCATATTCGGATTACCATATCCAGACTGATCCGGATTGAAACAAATGTTACAACACGTTTGCTCTGGATTTATTATGATTATCAATCTGAATTATTTTATCAACGTTACATTGTTATTATTATTATTTTTTTTTTTTTTTTTTTATATGAAATACTATATAATACTATTTTTCTATTATTTTATATAACGCATACTTTATATTAATATTATACATTAATGCATATCGATGTGTGTTACAGTTATGTAATAAAACATTTCAAACTGCACATAATATATAGTATAAGTATTGATATAGTTACCTGGTATCTAGTGTGCCTTAAAAGTACTAGACGTTGGCAGAAACTATCTAGTTTCTACTTTCTAACTTTTGTCCATTTTTGACAAATTAATGGATTGCATCTGAAATTCAGATTTTGTAATTTTAATCTGGATAACGGATTTATATTTAAAACACTGCTTATCGCTCATATCTACCATTGCTCTGTACACAGTCGATGATGGCATTGTCTTTACTATACATGAATGTAAAACAAGTCTTTTTTTTTAGTATACTACAAAATATTTTATAAATGTGGATTATTATTTAAATTTAAATTGTATAAGAATAAGAATTATTTATAGAACAATTGTATCAAACATATAAGTACATATCATGCAATAAGTGCTTAGCAATCAATTAAAGGTACTAAGTATAATATTATCATCAATCCACGGTTGAATATTGCCGCTCATAACACTGAGCCTTTTCCAGCTTACTATACCATTAATAATATCATATTTTATGTATCTATAATAAATAATGTTTTATCCGTTATATGATCATTTTCCATTAATTGTCGTTATCGTCTCTAGGCATTTGACAAATGCTTGACCACCCAATACACCCCATACCTGCAGTATTCTAACAGAAATCGGAAATAATTCCAAAAGGAGATTGTTCCACTCGTCTTAGGGGGCCAACTGGTATAATTTCTTAACCGACCAAAAGTAATAAGTATAATAATATACGTAGGTAATCCACGGATAAATTCTAAGTACCTATTATAATTATGACGGACTTTTGCAACTGGATTTGTGATTGGGACGGCGACGGTTTAGAATCGATTTTCGAATACGATGTAATATGTAATCTATCTATCGCCCTGACAGCGCAGGCTATCGAATTAAAAATAACAACGCCACCCGCAACTGCAGACCCTCATCGCTGCAAACAGTAGCCCGATTTACGTGAGTCGTGCAAATTTGCTATGATGATTTTATAATATATTTTGATGGTTGTTTTAATTATGTTTTGTTTTGATTTGAAATGGCAATCTCGAAATTATTGTTTATCCGAGAAGATAGATGGGGCCCGGTTGCAAAGTTTTATCGGGGTTGATTTACACAACGTTATGTGTATAAGTCACATAATCCGTTATATGGACATTATAGTAGAAAGTTAATCAATTCTACCTAAATATTTCGTCCCCGTCTATAAAACGAGAAAAGCGTGGAGAGATTAGTAGAAAAGTGAAATCGACAATATAATAATAATAATAATAATGACATCAGGTAGTTTAGAATAAATTATTATTATGTTAATGAATTCGACCCTTTTTAACATTATGCAAATTAGCTGAAAATTAATAATAATATTAACAATAAAGATAAAAACTAAAACTGTTTTATTTTCCAATGAGGCTTAAAATAATCATAATTATATTATTCTAAAAGGACCGAAAGCGCGTCTACCATCCGTAGACAAGACATATAATGCGAAGGTCATAAGTCTAGAGTTTAGACAAACAGCAAACAGCGGTCAGCCACGGTAACACCGGGACTACAAAAGGTCTTGTGGTCTTTCCTTTTGCCGTTCCTAATTAAACCAGTTACCACGCCTCTGTTTCGTGCGTAATATTGTGTATCGTATAACAATCGTAAACAACAATGTTCTCTTTTTTTTGTTCGTTGTACACGCACTGCAGTGTATTGTTTAGAAAGACAAACGACGTTTTCACCGAATCAAATATACGTCGCAAACTCGATGATGCGACCTTAACCGAAATTGTGGTAGCGAATTCCGCCAAAATTAATATAAATTCAAAAAAATATACTTACATTTTTTTTTTGAGGCTTCTTTTTCTCGCTTTCTATCAATTATACTTCAATGCGTACTGCTAACCTGGAATGATTTAACTAACATATACTCTACTGATTTTGGTTTTGTATTATTGCAAGACAAAAAATGTTTTTAGAAAATTTAAAGTATATAGTACTCAACATTAAAACATAATAATATACATTTTAATACATATAAATATATATTAATAACAAATTAATTATTCAATATTCGATATTTTATACATCAACATGTTATTAGAAAACTCCTGACTGTGAAATGAATAATATTTACAATAATTTGAAATTAAAAAAAAACCTTAAAAATTAGTGCGATATAATATAATACTCGTAAAGACAATAATATAATATTCCAACATCAAATTGTATATTATAAATTTTTTTTTTTTTTCAAAAACATCAAAATTGATTAAGGAAATTGGAGGAGCCTTGTAAATGGATCAAACCATGTAGTACACATGGATAGTAATAATATCATATGAGCTGTGATTATTAATTACGATAATATCACACGTCGCGAGTCCGTAAATCGTTCGGGCGTTGAGAAATGGTCGGACGGTTCCCAAAAAATACATAACATGATTTAGTCAGAATTGATTACAGCTGCACAGCCTAAAACGGCAAAACAATAAATAATTCCATACCAAAGTTACGTAGTTTGGAAAAGTTATTATACGAGTTACTACGCTACATTTGGTACGGAATGCTTCTACGATAATACGACCGTTTTCCCGTCGAGAAAATACGCGCGCGCGCGCGTGTGTGTGTGTGTGTGTGTGTGTGTGTGTGTGTGTGTGTGTGTATGTGTATTTGTGTGTGTTGTGTTACCGATGATTTGTTTTTCTTTTCCAGTTATATTATTGTATTGTCTTCGGCTATTTCCACGCAATATTTTAATTTGTACGACCTTCGTCGTGGCAGTCGTTTTTTGTTTATTGCTTTCAACCGGCACGTGCCTGCAGCGATCCCCACAAAGTAATTCTCGGAGACGTCCGTTAATAATTTAACATGTTACCGGAAGATGCACCAGTAACCGGGCGATTTTCCGACGGCGTCCTGTAAAAAAGAAAACAGCACTTAAGTTCGATACACCGAAGCGCAAAAACTCGAAACGCGGTTAATTTAAGGTTTGTCGGGTGGAATATACATATTTTATGGTTAACCACCGCTGTTCTATACAGTTCACAGCGATCACACGAGAGCGACGATTAAAAAAAAAAACCAGGATTGCATTGCCCCCGGAGTTATAACAATAATGGTTATAATTAGAGCTAGGATTTTGGTGACTTTTGCATTTTTTGTCTTTGAGTGCTATAATTGAGAGTTCCAACCAATAACTAAATTTGTTTCGGAGACCGGAGTAAAAAAATTTAGAATGTGTAATTTTTTTTTGCAGTTTTTTGAATTTTTTGCATTTTATTGCATTTTTAAACTCATTTTGTGTATTTAAAATTTTAAACTAATTTTTATTTATTTTAAGTTTTTTTTAATATGTGTTGTATAGGTTATCTCAATTAGTACCAAAATACCCTTATAAAAATAGTACCTTTGAACTTATATCGATAAACATACCATAATATTATCGCTGTTATACCCGTTTTCGATAAAATTATTGTCGCCTGTCGGTGAATCGGGAAAAATTGAAACTATATTAATAAAATAATATTAAAAATATTTTAAAACTGGTATATTAATTGTCGGCAAACTGGATAGTCGGCGAATCGGGATCCGGCAAAGTGGGTATGAATCGAAAAAGTATTATAATTGATTAAACTCACAAGGCAACTCAAATTTGAATATATTTGTTTGATTTACTTCTTAAAACAAATTTTTACCTATTTTATGTAATATCGAAAATGAATAAATAATAATGGTATTAATTACATTTTTTTCGATCATCTAAGTACATTTTTTAGTTCATTTTTTGAAGTTTTAAAGTCATTTTTGCAATTTTTTTTATTGTATTTTAGTGTATTTTTATGTCATTTAAATTCTAGCTCTAATTTTAATATTATAATATCAGTATATGACTGGGAAATGGTTTTCCTCTGCGCAGGTCAGTTTATATGGCCCACTATTATGATACCCACAATGGTCTCTCAATAATGATAATAATGATTTTGACTTTGAAAATCGTTATCTATCGGATAAAACATTTGTTTCATATTATTTAAAGACACGTCAAGTGTTTTTGAAAATACGTTTTTTGATGAGCAAAAGTACAACACCTATGTACATTTGCAATCGGACCGATAAACACGCTCATCGCTGCTGTTATACAAAGATGTAGTGTGCATTTTGCACAGTATATCGTAACAGTAGAGGTCTGATAATATTGTAGTTCATCGGTGCACATTCAACAATTGAGTAGTACTTGATGTACATTATTATTCAATGTTGGCATGTAGCAGTAAATATCCACGTAGAGCAGTCGTTGTTAAGTACAATTTTAATGGGACTGGACAAGCTGCTGCTGCCATTAACCTGCTTTAAAATTATGAAAGTTTCATTTATAAAATACATATTACATACGAAATAATATCACGATAATGGCAAAGTTTTAAGCTATGGATTAATTATTTATGGTCTTGAAACACCTGATCGGGGTAATATTATTATTATTTCAATAATATTGAGTGTCATTGGCCGTAGCTAACATAATCATGTTGAAATGTGCAGTTGTTAAAATTTTCAAGTCGTACAAAATGCAGTATTTTTTTATAATTAATAAGAAAACTGTTCGCTCGTAGAATTTAGCTCATTCTAGCTTTGTTTAAGTACCTGTATGATTTGATATATCAGGAATCAGTCATAAATAGTTGTATACAATGTGTAATATAGTTAAATTGTTTCTTATATAAATAAAATATAAATATCTGACTTTTTGGTAATCATTTACTAATTGTATTGTTTTAACAACGATTAGTTCACAACATTAATTCTCAACAATATTGCTAACAAAATTCATTCATTCGAATAACTTTACTACAATAAGGGTAAATAGCAACTATTTAGTTTAATTATTTTACCTATTGATACAATTATCTATTCGAGTTAGATGGATAATGAAAATTATCCATAGTATTAAATTATGTAGAACTTATTTATTAGGTTTTTAGTTTCGTATGATGTTTAACCGAATAGCAAATACAAAAAAATATCGTATTTTGTCTTTTAGTAAAGTTATTCTGGTTTTTCATATACTTTACCTAAACGTTAATGTTGTTTGATGAAGAGTATGAAATATATTTTAAACTTGAAAATTCATTTTTAGTTTTTTTATTTTTTTCAATGAAATGGTTAAAAGTAATGCGATTTTATATAACCATTAAATAAATAGAGTCTTATTACAATTTCATCCATTGCATGGTATGAATGTTTTTATTTCAGTAATACATTTATTTATACAGTGTACCCAATATTGAATTAGTCATATTGTTATGTCATATATTAATACATAATGTATTTAAGTATTAAATTAATAACCCATATATTACACAGGAACAAAATGAAATCATATTAGGGTCTTATTTTATTAAAACATATGAACCATTAAAATGGAATGACAATATGTAAATACACGTTGATGACAACGAGTTCGTGGTATTCGTTTGTGTAACAAATAATAAGTATAAATGTATTGTTATTGCAGTTATGTGCTTAAATAAATTATATGTAAGTACGACACATATTTTACACGAGTCGAATACAGTTGATAGCATATAGGTATAATATATTAATCGATATTTGTAGGAGCGGTAGGTGTATGAGATCCACGAAAAAAAAAACAAAAAACAAGATTACTTCCGTTAATTTCCAGGCTCGATGAACTTTCGTAAATTGCTACAAAGATACAGGGCAATGAGTGCGGTGGGCGCGCGGGGACGAGGTAAACGAGGTCGCGAGGCTGTTAGGAGCCTACGGCACCATTATTGAATCAACTGGCGAACGGTGTGTTCGTCGTTAATGGGGTGTTGAAATATAATTAATAGAGGTACCCGGACGATAAAATGAAATCGCTTGGAATTTATCTGTGTTTAAAGGGACGTGGCTGAGTGTGCGGGGTGTAGAGTTTGCTGCACCAAGTTAGCGGCGATTATTGCCGCCGGCGAACGTGTGGGCCAGTGTTGATTGTATGGTGGTGGTGGCCGGTGAGGGTGGGATAGTACGAAAAGAAAAAGAACAGAACGATATAAAAATAGAGATCACGATTGAAGACGGACTTCCATTATTATTATTATTATTATTGTTATTATTATTATAGTAGTCAACAACAAGCCGCCGACATGGTCGTAGACGACATTTTAATCTGCTATCGGCGTAAGCATGAATCATAGACCGTATAACTACTAGACAAGTGATGACGTGATGCGTATAACAACAGCTGCATAACAATATTTTGTGGTGATGTAGGCTTTCTTTAGGAAAAATAATAATAATATATATACCTTACCCTGTTATTCCACACTACCGTGAGTAAGAGTGATCGAGTAGTCAAAAACGTTTGTTATACTTTCCATACACCCATCGCGTGTCTAGTAGTATAAGGTCTATGGCACAGGCATAAGCTCGAAACGATCATACAACTGTCGTACCAACAATAATATTAAGTTCCTAGACGTGCACTGATATAGCGAGTGATTTGTGTAACGCAAGTAGATTTTGCGAAGTGATTGAAATCATCACAGTGGCCGTTGTGTTTTCGTGCGCGCGCGCGCGCGCGTGTGTGTGTGTGTGTGTGTGTGTGTGTATTCAATAGAGTTATAATAATATTATTATACAATTAATATCGATTATCATAATAAAAAATAAAAATTATACTTAGCGTCGGTATGATAATTATAATATTAATTATTCCCGATGAGAATTTTCAATCACATAGTGTAAAACCAGACAGGTACAAATCATGTAAGTCTATATACGCTATCATAATGTGGTTCACATAATACCTATATTGACATATACGACCTATAAAGTGACACTGACTAAACTTACATTTTAAATGGTGCAATTTCTTATTTATTAAGTATTTACCATCGCCATCAGTCCACAGTGAACTCTATTATTATACATTAATTACTTATAAAAATGTTATGATGTAAATAAAATGTGGCCGAAAGAGGTTGAGCCGGGTTTGGTCACAGACTTCGACACCACTGCCACTACCTTTTTGAAAAGATAACACAGCCGTGTCAATATTGCAGCTCACCACTGTTGATCTATCGAATCAATATGGAGAGGAGTGACGACCGCACGTTTTATTTCAAATGCACAGAACCACGGATAAATATTCGGTGAATTTTTCACCTCGAGTAGGAGTTGAAAACGTCAATATCAACAACAACTATCAAGACGTCGGATTTCGAAATTATTTAAATTGTATCTGTTCAATTAAGCTATCTGCAGTGGCCATCCGGATAACTAATTTAAAATGCATAATATTTTATTTAGTGGTTTGGCACACGCGTATGGACACTCCCGACTCCGTCGCCACATACTATTATAATAATTATTTTAACTGCCTCCGTTCACTTCGTTCACACATTATTGATTTACGATTAGAATTTCTGTTGCTGTGGAAACTGTAAGTTATTGATAACACCTATTTATAAAATAGATATTATCATTTATGTAATGTGACTTACTGTAACAATAATTAATAATTATATGCTGTTGCTACATATAACGGTAACTACATTGAATATTCAATTTATATACCTTTATATAATTTAAACATTTTGTAAGGACCGCAAAGTAAAGTGCTAATAGTACATCCGGTTACAAAAGTTATTTAACATAATAATAATATATTAATAATATATATGTTGGTATTTATTCTAACACGCAACTTCTCGCCAATAATAAGTACAATGTACATATAGAGCTGATCATATGTTCTAAGGCATATAAGCTTAAAGTTTTTATATTGGGCTTTATATTTCGGACGTCTCGCGATTTAAAACTTGTAGTATCTCTCAAAGATCCATACAGCATAGCCGTACGTCCTATTCTCGAGTATGGCAGTGTTTAGTGAAGTACCTTTTTAGAGAGTCAATAAAAATCTATGTGAGAACGGTGAACTGCCTTGACAGTGTCTGTTAATCGTTAAAAAAATTCTCACTTTATTTTTAAATTAAAAAAAATATATTCAATTATATTAAAGTATAATATACCAGCCAATTCATAAAATATTACAATTATGCTTACTGCATCCAAACAACTAAGATATTTATATAATATAGGATATACCAGATAAGTTTTATGCTAACTATACTAACTAGGTACATAGGTATATCTTAGTTTATAGTACATAACTGTAACAAAATATATTATACTATACGAATACACATATTATTTTATTGTTATACAAAAAAACATGTAAATAAGAATTTATGATAGCAAATTAGTTAATTTTCATAATTACATATTATTAAAGTCAAATTGTCATGGAAAAACAATTGACAATATTATTGATGTATGGACATTGGTAAATTTGCATTTTTACGATTAATGACTTTCATTATCAATGATAACCAATAGAAAATGTTCACCAAGTGGGCCACTGTCTTATAATATATTGAGGCTCTCAATCGACTTTCATATGATGGTTGAAACAATTCAGAAACGATGCATACGTTAATCGATCCCTTTTCCTCCCCATACGGCTAAACTCCTAGTTCAAATTCAAACTCAAAGGCATAACTCATCTAATCTTGGATTTCTATCCAAAATACTGACTGGTGATTTGTACTCTCCAAAGCTTGTAGCACTCTTCATACACCTTTAAATGTACCTAACCGCTTTAATACCCATTCACGCCCCGAAGTTAATCCATAACCCAATTTTTCCGGCTTACTATTTTGACTGCAATTCCCTGATTATTTTCTCGCATCGTTATAACCACGTGACTACTTTTTTACTCTAAATCACAGTTAGGTACCTATTCATAGTACATATCATATTCAGTTAATTCTTGTATTATACTTATTATGCTGTATACATCGACCTGTTGATTATATATTATATTTTATTCCCGTCGGTTTTTTGACCTCGTCCCCGCGTGCAGTATCTATGAATAAACTAAAATTAACTTGTGAAAAATGAAGAATTGTTTGCACAGTTGTTCTGGCAGCAGTAGAACGAAGATCACGGAGTGGCGTTCTATACTATCTGCAGGATAAACACTAATACCGTTTGTGTGTGTGTGTGTGTGTGTGTGTGTGTGTGTGTGTACACGTCTATGTATCACCGACGCGAATCGTTTGCCGCAGTGTATATAGAGCATTAGAGCAGCCCATGGCCAATACCTCTCTGCCCGCCAGCGCTACGAATCGATATTATTAATTCGTTTATTTCGGGTCCCATACCCGTGCCTGTGCATCGGGTGGGCTGGCGAACGTCGGGGCTTATTTCCCTCGTCCGATTTCGCGCACGATGCACACACACACACATCCACCGCCACGCCGGTCGTGTCGGGAACGCGTAATGAGCGATTTCGTCTCCGAAGATGGGAACCGGAACATATGTGGCCGGTGTGCAGCAGAGTAAGACGCATATTATCATTATTATTATACGTAGTATAGTCTATACACGCAACTACACGACGACGAAGAGACGTGTCCGAATTAAATACATGATGGAATGCGACGTTCTGCGATATTTTCCTTTGCTCAACCCCGCCGCTGCCGCCGTCGCCACAGAAACTAACCTCCAGAGTTCATTACGACATCCATCAAAAGTCGGACGGCTGCGAGATAAGGAATATTACGGTTTTTCGAGCTACATCCGTATTAATAATAATATTATTAAGAATGACGATGATCATAATATTATATTTATACACGTAGACATATTATTATTACAACGCTACGGTGAAAAAATGACACGCGTGTCATCCACGGTCATTTTGAAATTGAAGAATTGCGCGCCGGGACGTCTGCAGTTGTCCCATGGCAGAGAGGGAATGGGTTGGATACGACCTCACCCCTACGGCGACACTGAATTGCGACCAGAGCACGTCCTATATTAAATGAACGGTTGCGTTAAAAGTGAAAAAACGAAAATTATAAACGATGTAAAATAATAAATGTTTTGTAATTGTATATATTAACGCAATTTATTAATAACGCATTTTAAACACACGGGACACTAGTAAGACTTGGCCACATCATGCCATCATGGGGTATAAACATATTTTGATTTTCACGTCTCGTGGATACTTCGTGCCGTCACAAATATTTTATATTTTAATAATTATAGTCTATTATTGTCCCGATGTCTTCAGACAAAATAAAATCAGTCATGCAATTTTCATTACAGCTACTTATATGCACTTTTAATGCAACAAAAATAATTGTAGTTATTTCTGTAGGTCTTACCAGTGTCATTATTATTGAAACATGGAATAAATATAATATTGACCTATAAAATACCAATGTTAAAATACGACGTAAAAATACGCCAAATGAAATATTTTCATGTCTTAAAAATTAATAATATATCTTTCTGATCTTACTTACTTATTATATCATATTCGACAAATTAGGTCAAGAATGGTGGTTTTTGAGCCTGTTTGTACCAAGCATTGGATCATAGTGTATATTTTAATCCACGTCGTTTGCATGCGTTGATTTTAATTCGAAGATTTTTTTTATAATAACACTTTGTTATTGCTTTGGTACATCAAAACTATAAAAGCCATCAATAATTTTTTTGGAAATCATCAAACTCTAAAATTACGCATGTGTATTTTATTTGTTTTTCAAGGACTTAGATCCAATATACCTACGCGTGTACGACCTATAAGTAAATATTACATTATTATTTTATGGTTCACTCCGAGGCTTGTTATTCTAGCATTCAAGTATCATAATATTATATTTAATTCCAAACACTCTCGAAACTTTCTTTCACTGTTATAGACGGATTTTCTAAAATATAAATATCCACATTATATTTTTGCAACCGTTTTCAGACGGAAGTAATTATAATGTTTTTGTTTTCAGGCACTCGATAGAACAAACTATTTTATACTTTTTCGTGGTCAGGTAATTATTATCTCCATTAACCAACAATAATTATAATTTTTTTTTTATTATCTTCTTTACAACAGTTATAGATCAACAATAATTTAAATAAAAATCATCCAATACACTTTTAAAAAATAATTTTAAAAATATATGATTTTACTCGAATAATTTATCATTTTTTTTTATCTCCTAACAATCAGCTCTGGCATAACAATTTTAATGTCGATATAATTTTAATATTTTAGGTATTTTAATATTATAATATATACATATCAAACAATAACATTATGCTCGATCCATTAGTTTGGGTGTAATCGTGATTAAATAGTATTATCTATAATATTATTTCTGAATAATTAAACGTGTTTATTATTATTTGAGACAAAATGGTCAATATAGGTACTAATAATTACCTATTCGCAGTGGTATATATCTTTTCCAAACAAAGCTATATTGTTGATTTAATTTTTATCATACACAAATACACAATGCTATAATTTTAGGGTGTGTGTTAAAAATCTGGTAATAAACTTATTAAAATTATCTTATTAATTTGAAAAATGTATCAATTACATGATGATTGTAATGTTTTTGATTCGAGTAAAAACGTGACCACGAAATTAAAAAAAAACATATTTTTTTCAAAGTTTATATTAAAATTAATTGTGCTCAAAACCCGATGAATCTAAATAGAATTGTACTATACATATTATTGTACCACCGATCAGCAGATAAGAAGCTTATTATAAAAATATCAAACATAACAAATACATAGTGGGTTCTAAAAAAATCACATAATATTATATGTATGAGAAATGTCAATCGCATTGTTATACATTACAATTTTATGTACACAACACTTTGATCTATCTATTGTTTGTCATCAATATATACACAACACTTTGATCTATGTATTGTTTGTCATCAATAGTGAACGTTGAATAATAATGTAATCAACATACATTATTAGCGAGAATTACTTATTAGATAGAGCGTAATAACGATAAAAGTACAATATATGTAACGAACTCAGTCAAATTGGAAGTCTTGTTTTATGTTTGTAATTTAGAATCGGAGTTTTTTTCTCTCTATAATATGATAGCGTTTGCTTTAACAGACTTTTTGATCATACATTAAATAATTCTGACGAACTTTTCTGCGGTCGAAAAAGCTCTTATTTTCTGAAAAAGTTCGTCTACTGTAGATGCACGCCGCCGTTAATAAGGATTTGAAGTAAATTATGAGCAACAAAACTGAATAAATAATGTAACAACCTGCAGCAACCACTACCGTGGTATACCGATGAATGAACCCTTTAATTATTTAATGTAAACGAATCTTTGCGAACGTCATTGACCACCACCGTTTGCGACACGAAAACTTTAATTGGATTGCGTTATGCACGCCGTGCGGATAATCCAAATTAGTTTTGTGTCTTCGGTCTTTGGATAATAATATTTTACACGTGGGTATTTGTCAGTTGTGGTTATGTACAAGTCTTATTTTTAAATGAATAACAAAATTAGTGTCCTGTAATTATTTTTGTAACACAATTTTTTCGGGTTCAAAATTAATATAAAATGGCGAAGAGAGTAATAGCGAGGTATTGTTGGTGGGGGGGGGGGGCGGAGTAATTTGGAATTTAATTAAAATGTGTACAAACGGGAGAGATAAAAAAAAAACTACAAGAAAAAGAAAAATACGGGAGATAGCCGTGTGATTTTTGTTGACAAGTAAATACTTCATCTGTAAATAACCTCTTCCCCAGCACAGGCATAACAAGGAGAACTATCTTGTCATCAGCAATTTTTCATATTTAACAACAGTAGGAGACCCAGCGTTTTAATTATATTTTCTCGTTTCTTCTTAATACCTCCCTAGACGCCCGCTATCCAAACAGTATAATTTAATCCCATTTTTAAATCTATCTTTTTATACAAACTTACATTTTACAATATTTAAACACATCGCACAGTAATATGGTACAAACCTTTTTTAAGTAGTTTAAATTTTGGCCACCATATTCATCGTAATTGTGTATTCTATACCTATTAATTTTAGATTCTGAGCAGAGTCGATTTATTGGTTTTACATGATTTTCATTTATCTTTTTTCTTGTGTCTGAGTGTACTTGTTTTATGGTTGAAAAAATGTTTCGATGTTCAACTTCGAAGGTGGTTTTTTTGGTAGAAAATAGGATTTAGTTGTACTTTTAAGATATAAAAAATCAAAATTCCCAGCGTTTTTCAAAAGAATCTGGAAGACCAAAAAAGAAAAATTATTATTAGAGAAAACCTTGCATTTTTGTCAAAAACGAACTCAAAAATATTTAATTGTCGTTTTACAAAAAAATAATAAATGTAGATGCTTCGTAACCAAATATATGTTAAATATACGTTGACTAGTTTAGACTGACTATTTATAGAAATTAAAATTGTCAACTTTTTTATTGTTTTTAGAATAATTAGTATTGGTAATACAATTGTTTGTTTTAGAAAACTCGAAAATGTTAAACAAGGTTTATGAGAAGATAGTCTTACAAAAATGTAAAAATATCGAAAATAAGTATCGTCGATCGTGTTGAAAATCGCCCTGTCCACCACTACTGTCTATACTAAATTCAATTTTCAAAAATATTTTTATAGAATTAATAATATTCTTTTTGATTTTGCATGATAACATTCACAGGTTGTCGTCTAGTGATATTTATTCTTTTCTTGACGACGATATAGCCATATAGGTAAGTAAGTATGATGATTTTACTTAAATAATATAGCAACCCCGTCATCAACTTACCTTCTTTAGAGTCTGACTAACATATGTACTAGCGTTAGATAATGTAAGAATTTAGATCATATTGAAAAAAGGTGAAAATGTGCAGAAAATAGGAATACTCTGTAGTTATCAGCGTTTATCCTATTATGCCATGTCTATAATCGAATGTTTTTTTTTATATCAATTGTAATACAGTAAAATAACAACATATAATAAAATTAAAATGGCTGTACCAATAATGAAATAGATTAAGACAAAACCATAATAGAAACGAATCTCCTTTCCTCCCGTCCCATGTCTGATCGTATTTATATTTCATAGCATCCTCCGATAGTAGGAGTAAACCTATTTATATTTAGAGACTTGAACAGTCCACTTAACTCATTCTACCGTAAATAAGTCTAGGTTGTAAGCTTATTTTAAGATTAGTTGTAATAGTGAAACGAAAAATAAATTTTAAATAAAGGTACTTTGTCATTTTTCACGATGGAAAAAAACCAATAAACTATTTATTTAGATTCATGAGACACGATAAAGAACGTCGTATTGCGGTTATTTAAAAATAAAAAATGTATCATTAACACGTTACGTGTCGTTTAAGTCTTAAGGTTCAATGTTATATGTTTTTATATTATATGAAGGCATCTAAAAATAACAATTCGGATTTAACTTTTGAGTTTGAAATCACAAAATATATCAGAATAATTTTGTGTTAAAGAAAAACATAAAAATGTATGTTGTGACAGTTTGAAAAGCATTTTATTGGTGTCGAAAAATCGAGAATATTTATATATTGTTAGAGTTGACCCGACTGAACCATAAAAAAAATTATACACACTGGATATTGCATCATACAAAAATATCTTTAAAAACCAAATGTATTTTATAAATATTAACAAAAAATAAAATGTATAAAATTGTCATTGTGGTGGTATGATTTTTAGTAGACGAATAAAATAATAAACATATTTTACAAGGACGGTCGTTTTTAATACTTTAAACCACCAAACATCGACAACCCTGCGGGTATATGCAGTTCTAAGACACGGACACATATAGTTTTAGATTAATTCATCTTGGAACAAGTACAATTTATTATATATTATTTCTTTTTTCTTCGTACGCGTGTCCAAGATTTATGCGATCGGCAAGTCGCCAAACTGACGTTCGCGTTTAACAAGCCACAGCAGAAAACCATGTACATTTATTAAAACCGTAATAAAGTTATCAAACATTTTCCTCGTTTAATTATGTACTTAACGATTGCACACAACAAATGTGTTGGTGATTTAATTATATCAAACTTTTCTTATTAAATATTTAGTAGTTAATTTTTATTAAACTTACTCGATTAAACATCACTATACTGCTTCAGAAATGGTCGAATGTGTAAAAGTTAAAATGTATAATATATTTCAAACAAAACTATAGCAAACATTATGATTTGATTTTTTTATCTGAAGTTTCGTTAAAACTTCTATGATTTTAAAGATTCGTGAGTATGTTAAAATAAACAAGTCAGTATTGAAAACGCATAAAGCGCGAGGCATTATTTAAGTTCTTAAATAATGTCTTTTTATCATCGTACGCGATTCAAGTTATAAAAGTGGAAGCTTGTACTAACACGAATCATTATTGTGCGATGGTAATTAATTATATTTTAATTTTAGTAATAATAATAATAGGTAGATATTTAGTATATTATTATTTTGATTGACTTAAAAAAAAAATCCCCCAGCGTGGACAGAACACCAAGATATTGCCTAATGTATTCTCTGACAACGAAACAAGCCGAGTGGAAAGTGCTTTATTTATTAGCATTTTAAATTTTAAAGTAATGATAAATCATTCAATCATTGCACGCGAAAAACATTCTTAGTGGAGGGTTAACACGAAAACGGTCAAGGATTGGTTGAAGACGGCCATGCTCGCCGTCTTTGCGCAATTCTTTGAATTTAATTTTTAATCCACAGAGTACCTAATTCAAAAAATTACCTCCTCGATGTGTTGCATGCGTGTCCAGTATACCAATACATTCCGATTTATAGAAGTGCACCGTAAATAACATTTGGCCTTCTAGTCAAAAACCTATAATTACAGAATATGAAAATCAAATTTAATTAAATATAAAACAAAACACAAAAGTTATTGTAAAACCATAATGTTAAAAACACGGAGGAAAATAATACTTTAAATGGTTTTATCATCAGCGCAGTACTGAAAATAAACTTAAATTTGAACTCCCTATAATATTATGTAATATAACGTTATTTTGTAATTCGTATAGAATTCACATTATGTTATTATACATGAACACCTATGTATAGATACCAGCAGGCATCAGTTTATACGTCTTTTGAATTTGTATGTTTTCGCGGTATTTGTGTGGTTTTGATGGATTCGAAATAAATTAAGTCTTTTTGTTGCCCATCATAGTCACCGATTCACGAGACGTAAAATTTCGTATATATAACAGTCGTACGAGACGATGATAATACGCGGTAGAATTTTTTACTTACTGATAATCATTAGTAATACTAATAATTTATGAGTAAATGTTAAATATTTCCATTTTCTACGTGATGACGACGAGTATTATTCAAGTGGAGGGCGAAATGACGTGATGATGTATGTTGAAAACGCGGTGAACACGAATTTTAATAACAGGAAAATGTATCAGTTTTTCATAATATTACTTCTCGAACCGCTTAACGTTTATTTAAAGTACCTAGGTATAATATTATGTGAGTATGAGGTACCACGTTAACGAACAGTAACGTTAATAATTATCATCATAAATTTCAATCCTGCGTTTTGAGTTATTGCAATATCGTATACCTACATGGCTAGATCTTATACCGCGTTCGCGTCACGAAAGCACACAACAACTCGACGTGACACACGCCTTGCACTCGGTTGAACAATATTTTATACATGCGTTTATTATTATACCGCGGTAAACAATAATAAGCCATAGCGTAACCTTAGGGCGCACCGTTGCAACTTCATGCGGAACAGCTGGTTCGGGGCGCGTTTAACGGCGAGGCCTGACGGACTACGCGTTTGCCCATAGGTGTAATATTGCCAGAGTTTCCGATATCGTGTACGCGAATACGCAATGCTCGATCTCCAAACCGTAACCGTGGTAACGGCCGTCGTCGCCGTCGAAATAATCATAGACCAACTTATATAACTACTACTACTACTATGTAGAGAAGATAAGGTGACACCGCGGCACCACTCCCGTATCTTTCGATGGCAGTGGCGCTGAAACTATACCCCAAGAGGGGCGACCGCCTCCCCTTTTTTTCGGTGGGTTGGGTCGTGGGGGTCCGTGGGTACCCCAACAATCTATTTATGAATTATGTTCCTAACTCCTAAGCTATTACCTAATGTATACATATTATGCAGCACTGTAGAAGGCCGTAAAGAATATCCAATAGGATCATATGAATAAGCAACTGGATCCTGGCTGAGTTAGTGAGTTGGCTGACAATTAATATATAATAACTTATTAATAACCTACGCACTACATGCATTAGCAGTTGGTTTAAAATAAACTAATGTTTTAGAATCATGTACCAATTAGCATGTAAAAATTGCATTAATATTATATGGTATGTAGCCATATCGTACAAATTTATTGATTTAAATAAAATGCATATTTATTGTATGATATTTGTATGTTTATTTATTCATTGACACATATATGTACAAAAATGGAATTAGTAATATCTAAGTACGATAATTATAAGGTACGAGTTTAAACTGTTCATTAAAGTTATATAGGTACCTATGTGATATATAATAACAAAAAAAATGTAATATTAAGCATGATGTAGAGAAGATATAATATCTACAATAGAGAATAGAATTTATATCATCAGTTAAAATAATAAAATAAACCTAATAATAATACTTATAAATTGATAATATTCTATATTTAATTTTAATTTACCGTATTGTTTGTATTTACACAAGTCTTAAGACTCATTTAATGGTTTGTAGATTGTTAAATAATATTTTATACCTATGTACTTTCTTAATTTGTTAAAAAATGCATAACAAATGTTTTGTGCCAGGATGTAAAACTGGCTATGCCAGTTATAACAAAAAGTTAAAAGTAGAAAATAAAAAACCACCTATTTGCACCAAAGGTGAGTCATAATTTTTAAATACCTACTATAGAGATTTATTTGAGGGAAACATTTGTACCATTTTCTTTACCTCCTTAGTACCTCCAAAAGAGCATTATTAATGATATACATTTGTATGTGCTTAATAAGGTAGGTAAACTATTTAACAAATTTAATATAAAATTAATCGGGTGTGATGTATATGCAAATGCGTTAACCAAAAATATTATAACATTTTATTCACAGTACAAAATGTATTTTGTATGTGATGCAGAGAACGCCAATCGAGAAAAAAATAAAAGACAAAAAAATTTAGTGAAGGAGTCTAAACTCATATAACCGTGTACCTTAAGTTGTTAAAATATAATAATTATATAAATATATAATAAAACTTCCTTAATTTAAACTATTTTAAATGTTACCTGATTGAATAGAATAATTACTTAAAAATAATTCTTACCTGGTCAATATTTTAAATTTTGAAGTTAGCGAATAGTGGCGCTACCTGCACGAGACATTTGTACTACCAAACTGTCGGGAAAATTTGCGACCGGAATATTACAAGTGGTGTCACCTTATCTTCTCTACATCGTGTACTAGACAAACAATATGAGTGTATGGACAGCATAACAACATAGAGGTCGCCTTTTGTTTACTCGTTTACTCAATATGACGTGTGGTAATGCGGGATAGTATATTAATATGTATAGATTTACAGATTATTGTACTTTTTCATCAAGGCAGGCTACATCACTGTATTTTTTTGTCAAGACGACCTACATCACTGCGAGATGTTGTTTTACACAGTTCTTGCCTTGTAGTATAAGGTCTATAAGTCTATGCCCTATGGTAATAACAATGCGAGTGCAGTTTTAGATTTCTTAAGATATGGTTTTCGACTATATTAATTATTGCAATGTCGTGTCGGTCGCCATCG
The DNA here is from genome assembly GCF_001856785.1 of Myzus persicae. Classification (NCBI taxonomy): domain Eukaryota; kingdom Metazoa; phylum Arthropoda; class Insecta; order Hemiptera; family Aphididae; genus Myzus; species Myzus persicae. The sequence goes on along the minus strand of NW_019104075.1, from coordinate 107,372 downwards.
GTATGGAGACGTCGATAACATCAATAAGGTGGACCAAATACGTGCATAATATTATATCATTTTCACAAATCATAGTGGTCCTCAAGATTTTGAGTTGGACGAGACGGAATTTATTGGTCGTACAATGATCCGGGTCATTTGTAGAGCTTCTGAAAATTTGTGCAATCAAACTTCCATAATACTATAAGTAATAACCAATAAGGTATGTAAAGATTTATTAAGTTGACTATTGTTTTTTGATCATATCGATTTTGTTTTTTGTTGTAATTCAAACGGGCATTTTGGCTAGTATGTTAGCAATTTACCGGAGATATTTCAGGAATTGTCGAATTTTTTTGAAAATGTCTCCGATTAATGTCGTTGACGGTTATGTTATTTGGTAAGAAAAATGTTGACAATATCATGACCATTGAACATTTGAACACAGGGATTCCTCATATTACCACCTATGTGATTCTCAAAGCAATTTATTTATATTATAAAAATAATACTAGTATAACATATAATTATAAATAGTTTTTTTCTCTCTTTTTATGGGTTTGAAGTTTGAAATTGTTCTTATCAGCCTATCACATACGACTACTTCGTACCCTCAATACTTACATGTTAATATTAAACTGTTAATAGTATTAGTATAATATTATTATCGTAAATTATACACGGAAACAGCTTTTATTGTCTTCCCGAATATACGCCTTACGAGTTGTGAGAAATGTCAGCAATAATATTATAATATACCTACCGCCTTGTATATCGTGTGTGTAAATTGCATATACCTGAATATGGCTCTCGCGTATTACATGAAGTATAATAATCATAATATACATTTTACATACACACACATATACCTGGGTATATGTATATGGTTACTGGTTTTAATAATAATAACGAACCGTGGTGATAAAGCGACCGCGTTGCCGATGTCATTTTTGCACAAAAACACACTTCATAATATCCCGTCCGTGTCTCACAGAATCAACAAAATTTAATGATTTTTTTTTTAAAAATTATTTTAATTAATTTCCAGGACGCCGTTCTGCTTTATTGTACAACACGATCTTACAACATGCGTCGAGCGTTTTTTTCTTCAAAAACGTATCAACGCGCTGTTATGTAAAAATGTTTAAAAATCCTGTGTATAGAGTTTATTTTATAATTATTATTTGATTTTTTAATTTTGTTTTTATCACGGTTTTAAAGGAAATCAAATTTAAAAACGTGGGCGCCGCAGACTGTAGTTGTGTGTCTTACACAGATCAAAAATGGGGAAAATACTAACCTAATATTTATCGAGTCGACAATCGAGTTGACGTCCCACACAATTCCTGTAACAGCCCGCGATCACAAAGCTGCTATATATTTTGTTTGTACTGCAAAAGTATACGACTTTTTATAATGTCCTTGGATAAATTCTTAACGTATACCCGAACACTCAAATAGGTTTTCCTGACGCTCAAGTTTAGACGAAATTATTATTATTATTATTATTATTATTATTATTGTAGACGGTGTTTTCGAAGACATATTATTATTATTATTGTTACTGATATAATATACTACAGTAAACCTTGTTCGTTGGATTAGTCGCAAATGAATGGTATTTTAAAACTAAAGTAATAAATAATATATTTTAGTGTAACTCAATTTAAAGTATGCTAGGTATACAGTGATGTGATCGTTCGATGACGATACACATTCCACTCTCAATGAATTAGAAAAAGTTCGATTAAATATTCAACCGATTTCGTATAAGCTGGTAGGTAGGTAGTAGGTACTTACTATTGTGATATTATAATATTATGAACGATGTATACGTAGGTACATGATCGGATTGGAACACAATAAAAAACGCCTCTCTTTCTTCTTATACATTAAATATGAAAAAAAAATATATTCTTTCTCTTTCCTCGTTGTCAATTTTTTGTTCGGTATAACGAAATACGATGTCCGACTATAGGTAAAATAATAATTAAAATATTAAAGTCATCTCACATACGAGGTTAACACATAATGCACTCCATTTTGCAAAAATTAATTTCTTATAGTATATCTTCTGTAGATTTCATGAGTGTTAACGATTGTTGAAAAATATTCACCCGGCTTAATTTATGTAGCGTAATATTATGTTCCGTGTGCTCGTGTCTCCGATTTTTCGTAATTTATTTGTTTTACGCATGCACAATGCGTAGTAATAATAAAATAATATTATGCATTACTTGATATTAATATTATGATATTATGTGTACTACTCGAGGAGGTGAAAAGGAATAATACGAAGAGAAGCAAAAAAGTTGGCACAGGCCTGTGATTGGTTTCTTTCAGCCCGTGCAAGCGTATTCGTATAAACATAAATTTATAATATTTTAATAATAATATACGAAACGTGTACCACGGTAATACGAACTCGGTAAGACTCGTCCGATAATCCGAAACGTTCAGTAAACTGGCCTGATTTTGGATGGAAAACGACGATTTGGTTCCAAGTAAAACGAGAAGTCGCGCTGCTGCAGTACGACGAATCGTTATCAGACGAAAAATAGAAAACGTACCAACTATACATAACTTATAATAATATATTAATAAATATTGTATTATTACAAATATAAATGCGTTTAGGTATTAATATACATTCGTTCGATATCTTATAATTTTCCATGAAATCATCTGCACTTAGCTCAAACAACATCACGACGGAGGCACGTATCGAAAACCGAGACGTATCCAATTACGACGTGGGCGAACCGATTCTGTCGTTTTATAAAATTTTTTTTTTGTGTCGTCAACTCGACGGACGTTATCCTCTTATATCCCAAGGCATTATAATAATATTAGTTCTCGTGTGTATATCAAATTACGTTTAAAATATGGTAGATTAGAATTGTTATGCTTAGGTACGTATTATTATTGTATGGGGTTCCAGAATATTCTATGTAACAACATAGAGGCAATTATGCTCACCCCTATGATGGGGGGGGGGGGTTATTTTTATTATATCCGAGAAATTTATTTCTTGTGATATACGATACCTAATGTAATATATTTACGTCACGAATATGATCATTGTTTTAATTTTTTGTTTGGTTTTTGCTGAACTTCTAAACGCCCGGATAATAACTGTGATTATTAACGCATATTATAAACGTATTCTTTTGAATTTTTTGATGATTCCGGTGTTAGAACACCCGAAAATCAAATAAATAATTCAGGTATTTCTGAGCTGCAAAATAATATTGCACTATGTTTTGAACAACAATTGATTTGATTTTCACTTTTTTCCAATACTCCACGATATTTGCACCACACTCTATAAAAGCCATCCCGAGACGATCGAGGACAACTAACGTACTCGATTATAAAAATATATCACATTGAACGCAGGCGCGTTAGGTACCTTTAAGTAGTTGCAATTTTCGTGTTGTCATGTTAGTTTGTTTCTATCCCCATCATATATAATACGCTCGAAACGAAAAAAATGTATAACATAAAATCAAGTTAGCTCACGCGCAGCACAATACGAAGACAATATATTTTATTTGATTATTATTATTATATGCGTGCACGCACAACGGACGTTAACTATAATGCGCTACAGAAAATCCGTTTTTTTACCACTTTCTGTTCGCCATATAATACACTTATATGTGTAGATACAATGTATTATTATTACTGCTCTTCGGCCGCGTGTCGGATGTGCGAGGTGATTTATTTAACGCAGGCAACACTATAAAAATAATTATATTAATCCATTTTTAACTTTATTCATTTTTACAGAATTTTCACAAAGTAGGCGCATTGATGTGATTTACATTTTTAATTTTTTGAATACACAGTAAACGTAATTTCATAAGCGTCATAAGTTTTTTTTTAACACTATCGCGTGTAAATAATTCTAAATTAAGTTGTTTATTAAAATGTCTGCACTCTGCAGTGGCTCAACCAGGATTTTTTCAAAGATGATGATCGCCATCGCCAGTGGTGCATATATTACAACGGTTCCCCTTGATTTTTGTTTTAATTTTAAAAATGATTAAATATTTTCAATTGTTCAAGGGTCGAGATGTCCAGGCGCACAAAAGCACCCCGTTCCACTGAGTTTTTGAATATTTTAGATATTTTAAAAACTATACAAACACCATTATTTTCTTTCGAAACCACGCAAAAACGAACCGAGAAAATTTGTTTGCCCATCGTTTTTTAATTAGGATCGCCTCGTGTTTTATAAAATATGTATAATAAAATATAATTTCATAATAATTAATCATATATAGTCATGCGAGCAGATCATGAAGTGTATGTTTCTTCGAATGCCACCTCTGTGAAAACGCTATAAATACCCGACAACAATCGGTCATTCAGCCATTCAGCGTTTTCGCAGTATGGCGTTTGTTATTATATATTTTACACATCGGAAAATCTCCACGCCGCCGACTTTTGGTCTTCCGCAGCTCGCCAGTTGCCCACGTTTTCCGGGTCACCAATGCATTATTCAGACCAATCGATACACTAGCCGAAAGATATTCGTCTGTGGGGGTCTGTGTGCATGCAAAATTATTATTATATTTGTGTGCGTGTGCGTCGTACACGATGTACGCATTATGTACACTATATTTATGTAGGTATATTTTTGTCGCCGTCGTCGACCTCCACGAGGACCTCGCTAACCCCTAACCGTATATTCTCGTCACCATGATGATTATAGGTACGAACGCGATATTTTCGAAACTGCTCGGGAAAGATGATGAATATTGACTCCGTTTGTCGAGTTAGAAAAAAAATAAATATTGCTTAGTTCGATTGCTGACGAAAACGTTAAGTTAATCTAAGGGGAAACAAGTAATCTCTCGATAAATGAAATATAATAAGCTGGTTTGATAATATTTCGTGCACTCGCGTTACATGATGATGATGACTTTGCTGCGTCTAATTATATGTATTCATACAATTGTGCGTTACACGTATTTTTTAAATAGTTCTTGAGATGGGGGGGGGGGAGTGGTGACGATTGAGCTGTGTTTAGATCGACGTTCAACTATCTATTTTAAAAAATAATTTTTTGTGCAGGTACTCAAAACAGACAAACGATGCATTAAAATAAAATATACACTTTATACACCAAAAATAAAATTGGCCAAAGTAAATACTTGGATAATTTTCAGTTGGCGCATCGGTTTATTTATTTGAATCGAATTATGTGTTTAGTTGAGAGTACTAAAATTAATTAGTTAAACTATTATAGTTGCACCAATTTATTTAATAGGTAGTAATTTCAACTTTATTCAATTGTATCTCAAATTTGACCACATGAAATGTTTTATGTACAAAAATTGAATATGTATAAAATAAAATAATTGTATGATATTAAATGTATCTATATAGGTAAATGCGGATGATGGGAAAAACTGAGCCACGAGTCTATAACAGAGATATACCCACTGCACGTACTGCAACACGTTTAAGGTAACTAACTTAAAATGCATACATTATAGTAGGTAGTTTATATTTATATATATATATATATATGTAGGTGCTAGGTGCATAGATGCAAACTATTGGATTAAAAAAAAAAGCATTGAATATAAATAATTGTCGTCGAAAACTCGACGAAAATCGGCTCAGGAGACAAATCACAAATGAAATATTGAATTGTGTACATTAATTTTTAATGAAAACTAGCAGTTTCATTAAAGCAACCTTAACCAGGTTTGCTATGAATGTCAAAACATTAAAATTTATGTATGAAAAAAGTTTACAAGTTTTTTAATGTAACACCCTTTAAATCAACCAAGACACCGATTTTCAATAAATATTTTTAAATTTGGAGACGTTTTGTAAATACGGACATATTTCTAAAGGTTTAAATTATATAAATGATATAGCCAGAAATAGGTGGTATTACTAAGTACTGATAAAACATCATAATATAATATAATTTAATTTAATTAATTAAATGGGAGAAACTCATTTGTAACTATTATTAAATAAATTATTTAGTGTGACATAGTATATAAACTCATATAAGACTATGTATGACTCAATATTTGAAAACAATATTGATCTTTCGGCGTGTTTGTATTTGTTAAATATTATATAATATTTTATTCTGTAAATTGTAAGTAAAAAATACGAGTTTTTTATTTTCTTCCCATGATAAAATATCAACGATACATTTTCACTGCAGCGTCTAGGCGTCAATTAACGAATTAATTACCTGTCTGGTTAGGATCAATATATGATCTGCGTCAAAAACGTACTTTTTCACTAAATTCTATCTAAATGATCCATACCTATGGATTTTCACTTTTCGTACCCTCCACGTATGTCCAAAATAAAACGAAATGTCGTAATGTCGAAATATCCGCGCCGAAACATCTTAGATCCCCATTATTAATCTCAGAACATTAGAACACCATCGTTTACGTGCACAGACTTATATTTCATACTTAAGCTTTTGGCTGGAGATATTGAGCATCTCTGGTCAGGTGACACTACTGAGGGTCTTCCTATTCGAATATTTCATAATGTCATATAAACTTTGTCATCATACTTACTGATTATTGTAAAATAGATTGTAAATATATGTTAAAATAAAAAANTGTAAATATATGTTAAAAAAAAAAAAAAAAAAGATATTGAGCAATGAGCTCTTATTGGCTATCTTGATTTCTCAAGTGATGTTTCAATTTTCATTCTTAACCGTATAGTACTGAACGGTCTAATAACTTATTTTATTTCAGTTGTAGTAACAATAGTAACACCAATAATGTAATGTAACTATGAAATCCATATAAAAGTATTAAAGAATTAGAAATTGATTTGTTCGACCAACCTGCAAATGTCTTTTCATCTGAGACTTTTTTTTTTATTAACAATACAAAATCTATATTTTTTATTTATTTTTTATTTTACTGTTATGGTTTCTATACATCTAGGGTTATTTATAACTACTCACTTTTCTGAGGATGATTTATTGAAAAGATTGAATTCAATTTGTATTTGTCTTTTTTGAATTTCCCACAATTATACTGAAGTTAATTAGTTAGGTTTTAAGAAAATTACTCACGTTTAAGACTATATAGTTCTTACTTCGTAACCTAATTCGTACCTAATTCATACCTATAATACGTATTTATATTTTATTGTATTATCACCATTATTTTATCGCAATTCGTAATAATATTGTTTTGAACGAATGTTAATTTTAATTCAAATTATATAAATAATTAAACTGGCAGTTTTAATAATATTATGTCCTATTTAAGCGAGTGATGATCACGATTTTCTCATGTATAAGATATTCACACACCTTTTTCATTCATCGTGTATTATACTTAGTCTATTTCTCGATAAATTCAGTTCGAATAAAAAAAATATCCATAAGGAATAGTGTATCGTTTCGTTTTCACAAGTGACTAAGCCACTAAAATTTGGTACTGTTTGCTATTTATATAACACACTGTAATATAATAATATATTACTAAACATATTTTGACAATTTAGGGAGCACACTCTCCACCACCGGAAGTTCCATCAATGAATGGATTCTTTCTCCAAGACCAGAATTCTACATAAGTCACTACATTACTTAAACTTAATGTAAATAAAATAAAACTACTCACTGTATAATTAAATATTTTAAATAGCAAAAAAATAAACTATTCTGACAGTATTATATTACAATAATAATAATATTACAATTTAATAATTTAATATTACAATAATTGCATATTGTGTGCTTTTCGTATAATATCATTTAATAAATAACGTGTGCGATTCCCAAAGTCTAAGTCGCAAACAGCTTAAATATTATTAAGTATACTCGTCTATTGATCGCCATATTATAATGTAGTGAATACAATATGTTTAATGATATAACATAATTATTTATATTACCTGTATGAATCGTCCTTCCTCTCGCACCAATAATATCGTTAGGGTTTACTTAAATAATATACTAAACAAGTAATATCTCTTGTTTTGAAAGCACATTTTCAAGTTGTAAATAATCATGTTTTTTTAATTCCCCATTTCCGAGAACTCGAGTAAACCTCTCAATCGTGTGAATACATAGAAACGTCACAATAGTGAAAATATAACTCCGGATTTATTATTTATTCGATATGCTAAACATCGGTGGGCACAAATAATTTTCCAAGAATATACGCTTCAATAAAAACAAAATTTCTATTTTTGAAGACATTAGTTTGTCAACTAATGCAAGAATAAATGGAATATTATTTGACACTGGATTGTTTGCCAAAACAAATAAAAATAAGACTAAATGAATACTGCAACATAGCAAGACCTAACGTAGGGGAAATACAACGAGTACTATCTTCTGGAAGATGTACTTCTTGTGACCGCTGAGAAGATCGCAAAGCTACAAAAGTATGCACAAATTGCGCAAGACTCATCGCAGAGACCACATTATAGAGACTTGCTCTAGCTGCTTTGAGGATTCATACTTTTAATATTTTTAAATATTAAAGAAATAAAATGTATGTATTTATAGATATAACACAGGTTATTAAATGTTTTAATTAATTAAAATTTGTAAGACATGCTTGTAAATTAATTAATATATACTTAAATAATTTAATAATGCAAAGCAAAAAGTATTTTTATACCTATTAAAGGAAAATAATTACCCAGAGCGCGCAAGTACGTGGTCCGATACCTCGAGCGTCACTAAAGGTGAAATCAACTTATTGGCGACTATAATAACATTAATAAGTAATAAAAATGTGTAATATCTATCCTAGACTGACATACCGCCACCGCTCAGAATGGTTTTTCGTATACAATGATAAAATATCATTGAATTCAAATTTAATACCATCCATTACAGCGACCTTCTAGACACCTAATGTACAGCAGAGGGACATCCACTTATCCGCTTTTTAATAAATATATTTGTCTCATCATCCACTCACACATAGACGATACACAGTGTTAAAATAAAACTGTACAGGTGATTTACCAAGCATACTTATACAAACATTTTTTTTTAAATAAATTTATTTATTTTGAATTGTATTTATTTCAATTTTTAAGTAAATTGAACATAATATTTTTTGATTATTTAGATTTTTTTATACCATTTAAGGAGTATCCTGATAATATAGTGAGATTATACTATTAGTGGGTAGGAATATAAGTCATGTATACTTGACAAAAAAATCGTAGTTTGAATTCATTGATTTTTTAAAGAGAAAATTAGGCCGATAATGCTTGGGGAGTAGTTCTGTATACTATACTGTGTTTTCTTTTTAAATAGGTATATAATATAATATTATTATCTGCAGTACTGTATTTTATAAACTATATTGTAATTCTTATATACTTCTTATACTTTTTATCTGCAACTACTCAGACTATAAAGTGGAATATGATGAACTTAATTTACTTGGATGTGTAATGTTTTATTCCTCATAAATTCATAAGTAATAAAAGTAATAACCATTAACCAATCTAAATTAGTACCTATAATCTATATCTATATTATAATTTTTATTGCTATTTTTACTAGTTTTATCATCAATGTTCAAATTATAATCATTAAACTATTAATTTTAATGAATTATTAGGTAAGTATACTTCTCATATTGTATTATACACATATTACATATTATTATACATAATTCAATAGATATTTTGAGTAACTTCGTGATATTTGTGTCGGGGGAAAGAAAAATGAGTGATTCATTATTTATTTGCATATAAGGTACGAAAATATAATAATGAACTAGCGTTTGAATATTGTTCGGATTAGGAAGTTTATTTTATTCGAAAGCTACGCCTTGCTGTGTACCGCATATATTACGTATATTCAGGCATAAAATATTTATACGACAAACGACATAAATAGTTATAATAAAATATAATCGGAATTCGATTTTTTAAGGATCGTGTGTCGCGATGAAATTTCGTTGCGCCGGAACCTCTACAACGATAAAATATATAGTAATGCATAAATATGTGTGTCATTGTTTGAGAACCACTGGACCCGCAGACCGGTCATTATTGCGCTCCCACTCGTTAAATCGTCTCAGTTAATTTATTCTATAAAAAAAAAAATGTTACACGTATGGAAAAAAATCAACCGATAATAATTGCTTATACCTATTCAAGTATTACAGCACTAAGCAATATGGTGTTGCATAGATACTATAAATAGGTCCTTAGACCGTAGCAGGTGTAAAGGAGTTAAGCCTTTCTGCGCTGCGGCGTCCTAGTCATATTTCGCTATTTCAATTTTTAATTTTTTGATTAATATTATTATTTCAGTAAAAATCCTTTTTCTTGTTACAAAAATGAGACTTTTTCCCCTTTTTTTCTATTCGCCCAACATATAATATTATTGTGGAAACACAACAACATGATGAGCATAAATATTATTATCGTTTCGCCTGATGAGAAGCTAAAGGTATTCACTGCTTTACTGCATGCGATGAATATAATTTGTAGAGTTTCGGTGAATTAATTTTTTATGAAATATGACGTGCAATATTGTCGACCATCGCGTGGACATCGTGGACATGAAAATAATATATAATGCGTGTGCAACCCCCGAGGAACAAATATACAAAGCATAGAACGAACAAATGGCTGTTTTGATTTCACGTTTAATCGCGGTTTAATGACAGTTATTAAATTTCAGAACAATCAATAAATCATTATAATTAGATGAATTGAAAATGTTGTTTAAAATTAAAACACATAATATATTATGTACCTTTAATGTGTCATACACACGAGTCTGAACACGACCATACGTGTACAATGTACATGTACCCATGCCAAATATTATTTTTGAAATAGTTTAAAATTTTGTATTTAATATAGACAGCTACGGCCGCCAATGGGCAGTTCTAATAATGGTTATTGTTGAAAATAATGTACGATTTGTAAATGGAAGGTAAATGTGATGTACATATATTTACTGGTTTTTGATCAACGCTGGGTATAAAATACTCAAAGTTGTTTACCTATTATATTTGAATAATATTAAAAATAATAATTGTTTTTAATTATTTAAATGTATGATACATGTTCAGTTAATTACCTTCAGAAAACATTTATTAAATGTGTAGGTGTTTATTATAAATATTTTACTTCCCGTTTTTAAATTGTTACCCCTGCCTAACATTTTTTGAAATATTAATAGCATCTATACAAAATTGAAAATGTAACTGTTAAGTATATTTTAAAATTCAAACCCTGATAATAATAGTAACGATAATATTGGTAAATGATCACGAGTGTTTAATACACTGTTTTCCTTTTCAAAATGTGCAATTAACTAAAAGTAGAATATACATCTCAATATTATAGTTGTAAAGCTGTAAAGATTACATAAATAATGATTATTATGCTTATAAAAACATCATAAATGCAAGAAGTCACTCGATTCTAACAACGGTAAAAAAAATTACCCGATAAAGAAAATCTCGAGTAAATTTCACTCAAATTTACTAAGCTCCATAGCATTATCCGAACTAACGTCATTTAACACATCATAACATATTAAATACGTATAATATTATTTATTGTATACTGCAGAGAGGTGCGTCTATTATAGTCCATGTATACAAATAATGATTATTAGTCGCAGTGTTAAAACCAAAGACAAGCTGCGTTGGCGCGTTGCAGACTTTTAACAACGGTAAAACAAAATATTTACTCGATAAAAAAAACCGCAGGAAAATGTACAGAAGTTCACTTTTATCCGTAGCATTTTCTGTACTCACGTCTCTTAACACATTATGTATCAAATACGTATAATATTATTAAATATTATAGGGGGAGGGGGGTTTATATTATACGCCCATTATAATTAATAGGTAGATGGTGCATCTTCATAGACACAATGAATATCAGTCTCTGTGTCAAGATCAAACGTGTCGGCGACTTCTGTAAGTCGGTCATCAGACGGGATCGTTATTGACGGAGACAATGGTTTTTTCGAGATAAAATCCGCTCTTAGTTTTTTATTTTTAATTCGTGAGAATTTACGGAGATGAGTGAACGCAAAATCGGGTGAAACAATGTCACGGAAATTAGAAAATCGATGTCTCGGTCAGTCATAATTTGCAGTGGAAAACACGATACATATTTTTTTCAAATTACACTCGTTGGTAATATTATTTATAGTCTTGAAATACATAAAAATTACGTAAGCTATCATGCGCAAGCGTTTAATCAACCTGCAGCACCAAAAGTGTAATAATAATATAATTCCAATAATTTCCAACGTAACAGTATTTATTGATTTTTAATACTAACATTGTATTGTATAAACTGTAATAATTAAACATTATTTCATTTTCATTTTAATTATTCGTTAAAGTTTTAAATTTTTAAATAATTTTTTGCAAATCGATTTTTTTTTTATTTAATTTATTCATTTTTTGTAATTGTTACACTATTAAGGTTTGTTAAATGTAGGTAAGCAAGCAATTAGCCAACAATATTATATTTCCTTGGGCACATAGAATTTATTAAATTATTATTAACAAATTACAACAGCGATTTTAAAATAAGGAATATTACTCGTGGATAGAAATATATAACTAATTAGATATTGTGACTCTAGTTGTTCGTATACGTATTTGTTGGACCGAAAATTATTATTTCTTATGGTTGGCTAAAGCAGTTTTTTTTAACATTGTGACTTATCAAAGACCAATGAAACAACGACACATCAGCATTAAAAAAATCAAAAACACGTTTTGAGACCTATATTTTTACAGCACTGAACTGAACACATCTTAAAATATTACATCAGCAGGTTTATGATTTAGATCCATCAAAATGAGCATAATCACACAACAACATAGTCGCGGAAGAGAGCATATAATATTTATTCGTATATATCGTGTGATCCAATACGATTGTGTTTGTAGAGATGTCGAAAACATAGATCGTTTTTCGATTGGAAGTTTTCTGTTACGGCAGTAAGAAATCTACGTATTGGTTTATTGTTATCATTGTTGTGATAATAATAGATAGAAGACGCAGGACTCGTATTATGTTTATTTATCTGCTATTCCAGTGTTGGTTATGTATATTTTAATTTGTGTATATTAAAATTTATAAAAATAATAATATATGTGTATAATAGATACATTGTACTATAATGCAATTTGATTTATGATCGAACAAGTAAATTAATTAAAAAAATAATTTTGAAATATTATGTATTATGTTTTTTTGACTGGATACAATTTTTTTCTGACTGATTTCGAGTACCAATTCCTAATTTTGCATTATTTTAGTTGTGATAGCAACCAAATACCTTGTTATAGTATAGGTGTACCAAGGTTACCACTTGTAACCGATGAATAATATTATAATACGTTACCAAAGCAACCAAAAAGGACCCACAGAATCTGGATAACATTTTTTTTTCAGTCACTGGACCTTAACAGGAATTTTTGTAAGGTAGAATTAGTATAAGTAATTATCTAGAAACATCGTTGATACACTTTAAAAAAATATATATAATTGTAATGATATAAAGCGCAGTCAATGATTCAGTGTAGTGAAGAAAGTATGTAGATATCAAGTATACCATGCTTTCTACATTTATGTAAATATACGTCTAATTTCACTAAATTTCCCGTTGCTCCATGCCACGCGAATGAAAATGTGAACAATTATACGCGACAAACAACGTAGCTGTTTCCCATTGTTTTAAAGTTGTATCGCGTTTACTAAACGATTGTATACAATAGTCAATAACTCACGGCGGTTGATTTTACCTGCGAACCACCGACATTCCGCATGGAAAACGATGAGCGTGTCTCATCTGTATTATAATAGTATTATATAGGTAGTATATAATAATAATAATAATAATAATAATAATTATAACGATAGTAATAATGATGATGATAATAATAATAATATTATGCCATGGCCATCATGGCATCATGGTATTACTAAGACCTTCTGTTGCAGCAGACGAGCGACTCTCATCGACATCATTCAATAATAATGCTACTCGCCAAAAATCGCCTAAAACCGGCTTTAGGTCAAGTCGATAGTCAAAACCATACTATACTGTTGCCAAAACAATTAGAAAATATTATATTATAATGGATCAAATCTATGTATACCTAATTTATATTATTATATTATCATAGTTTAAATATAAAAATATATGTGACGCACAAAAAAGTAATCTTAATAATAAGTTAGTGTAAAATGGTCGCTGCACGTGCGTAATAATATTGTATATCATAAAAATACTATTAATACTAAGAATCAACATATGATATTGTGATCGATGGCGACGTTGCGCGAGTGTTATTCATCGTCTGGACGAGATCCAATAATTCAAGACTATGAAACCACGGTGATTGTTCATATCATCGACTGTATAAGAGGAGACGTTCAAGTCATGGGCCAAAAGGTGCTGCTACTTTGGAGTATCAAATTATTCAGGAAAGCAATTTTAAACTTCAAACTGTAATATCATCTTCTTTCGTAATGAATGATTTTTAATCAAATATAGAAAAGTTACCAAAAGTTGCTCGAGCAGATCTGCGTGTTAAAATTCGATTTTTGTTGTAACCAAAACTCGAGGTAAGAAAAAAAGAGAAAGCAAAAAAAAATGTCAGTTACGAACCAAAAAGTTCTATAGATAGAAAAACCTTGGTTGTTAATAGATTTATTTTATCAAGTTTTACTAAAAACTTTTTTTGTTCTGAATTAAATGCATAACATGTTTCCCGAGAAACTAAATTCGGTTGATTAATGATAACATTAATTTTTTTGAATAAATTGTAAGTATAAAATACGAGATTCCTCATAAGTTGCTGCAGCTCTTATAACGATTGCAGAAAATAAATATTCACAGTTCTTTTTATAAGTGTTTGGAGTTCAAATTTTGGCACTCGATCCTATTTAAGGAAATTTACGTAAAGGAGAGACGTCCTGTATTATATCCGTAAGCAATCCCGTCGTAGTCATCGGAATTCGAGGCACAACCGCAACCGACCCGTAACTGTCGAGTGTCGGTCCTCTGTCCTTGGGACCATAATATATGTTGCGCCGTTGCGGTTGCCTGTCAGGATTAGAAGCCGAATAAGCGATGTCAAGCGGGTCAGACGTTCGGACAGATGGACAGGCAACTATAGGGGGGGAGGGTCACCAAAAGAGCCACAATTTGTCTGAGGACGGTGTAAGCCAGGGATCACAAAATGGCGGCCCGTGGGCCACATCCGGCCCGTGGATGAATTTTAACCGGCCCGCAGACAAGGAGAAAAGAAGCCGATAATTTCTTATCTCTGTACATTAGTTTTGGCCAATTGGCGTATTATAATAAATATTATGTACTTTGCATTTTTATGGCCCGCGAGAATGTTCTGAATTTTTAATGTGGCCCACGGAAAGTATTAATTGGTTACCCCCGGTGTAAGCTATACCGACTTTTCGGGTTTTCTGCGACATTGTTTTTCGGGTGGACGTGTACCAAGACCTTGGTTGTGGTGTAGTACAACACTTGAAAGACCGTGGTCTGCGTGTATGGGACAACGGGATAAAGTGGCAAAAGTTATAATTGAAAAAAAAATAAGTTGCACTAGTTCGTCCGATACGTCGTTTTCGCCCTAAACGTGCGCACCTGTATTCTTAGGAATACATATCCGGATTTTTCGTCCCTAGAAAACCGATGGGTTGCACCGACATTGCAGCGATTACTATATCTGCATCCTGTTTTACGAGATGTACATAGCCAATCAGTCGATCGCTTCATTGAAAGTAAACATTATTTACAATACCTTCTGTAATAATTATAAGTCTCATTTTTCAAATAACG
Organism: Myzus persicae; assembly: GCF_001856785.1. NCBI lineage: Eukaryota > Metazoa > Arthropoda > Insecta > Hemiptera > Aphididae > Myzus > Myzus persicae. The sequence goes on along the minus strand of NW_019104075.1, from coordinate 91,552 downwards.
ATTTCAAAAATATCTCCGAGATATATTATCTGAATTTCCCCTAGACAATGATTGGGTTGATAAACGGTATGATAAAACAACGATATAGGTACAGCTAACAAACAATTTTTAATAATAATATGATATTGTTTCATCGAAAAATATTTTTTAAAACATCATTGCAATGCGCCTAATTGTAAGGCTAGTATGATGAAATTACAATAATAGTACAATGTACTTATAAAATTAAACTTAAAAAAATACTCACTTCGCCGAGGATCTAAAACGACTATAAGAGCCGTCAATTGTACATGCAAGTTAATCAGTGACCTGCAGGACAAGCTTATTATGTTTTCAAACGACAATCGTCTTTTTTACCTACACTGTAAATTCAATCAGATGATTTTTTAAATATCTTTTTGAACTGTTGTGTAATGATTTTCATTTAGGAAAATATAATTCTGTATCTCTTAAATAATCATATTATAACAATCTAAGCGTCTGAAAAAATTATGGCGAACACAAAAAATTCCAAAAATCACAAATTAAATCAATCAAGCGTTGCCGTTAAATCCTCGAATCGGGCCCAGCATGCCCGATGAATCACTCTGTATACGTATGGGTGACACCGAGTTATATTATAATAATAATAATAATAATAATAACAATAACAATAACAATAATAATAATAGTACATTCGTCGCACGTGCGGTCGAGAGAGTATAAACGGTAATAATTATCGGGACAAATGAGCTCGAAGATTGGAGGAGTGGCGGCGGCGCCTGGACACCATAAATAGAGAGTCGGTGTATTGAAATTTGTCGTTGATGATAATTATTATAATAACAATAACATTTCCAGTGTAATACACTAATATCACACATGGGACGCCCGTGCGCGACATAGCATTATATATTATTCGTGTGTAACAATATTTGAACATCACACACACATATTAGGTAGGTAACTGTAGCGATACCGCCCACCGCAGTGTAGGCACGACGCGATGTACCTGTACAGGGTGTGCCGGGTGGATATGATGACTTGTTTGAATTCGATTTTGGTGTAAAATTGCTGTCAAACACTCCCCATAAACATGCCCCGCCCCCCGAATGATAATAACCAAATTGGTTCGAAAGTGTCGACACTAAATAATATTATCCGCGGTGCTTTTGGATTTCGTGTCACTTTTAAAGATACGATTAAAAACCATGATGCAGGTAACAGTATGATAAATCGAGCAAGACCACCGCATATTGCCGGTCGGTTCCGACGTTCGACGTCTCACTTAATTGTTCGGTTTGCGTTCGGTTTGACATTTGATAAAAAAAAAAGTTCGGCTCGAGTTCTGTTCGATAAACTCTCCGTTCGGTTCGAGAGTATATTTTTTATACTTTGGCCCACCCGTACTCTGTATATTATATTATGTTGGGCTCACGCCTGTAATTATGAATAAATATCACACACGCCATATTAGGCAACCGTATAGAGCACGGGGTATGTATCGGGCTGATATGATGACATGTTTAAATTCGATTTCGGTGTTAAAATATTGCCAAATCCTCCCCACACGTACAATAACAAATATTATCAGCGGCGCATCCGAATTTCGTGTGGCTATTAAAGATGATTCAAAACCATAACACACCCGAATTACATATGGGTATGAACGTAATTATCGTCATATCATGTTAAAAAAAAACATAACTAGAATCATTGAACAAAGAAAATTACACGGGATACATCATTGATAAAAATGTAGTATGTGAAAATAATCAAAAATAATAAAATAATCGAAAACCTCGACACATAATATTATATTAACGTATACACTTTTTACCGAAAATTGAATTTATCAAAATATTAACTCTAAAAAATAGTTATTTCTACTATTATTATTACAATCGCAGATAATAATGTGCTCGTGTCGGCTATATCAGTGCAGGTCATTGAACAGTAACAATATTATATTTAGTGAATTTTTACTCAGCTTAAACATATAATAATATAATATACAAAAACATTAATGAACATTAAGCACCTACAGTGATTTTTAAATGTTATCATCACGATATGGATAACAGATTTGAGAGTATATACCTATTAGACATTTGAATAAGTCGTTTGAATTCCATTATCGTTATTACTATATATAAGCCAATATATTACGATATATATATATATAAATACGATGGGAATTATGTGTCCGCGAATCGCGATAGGTGTAAAACGGTCATCGAGAGAGTTTCGTATACACCGTACGTTCTCCATCATATACATATTATTATATCGTTGTCGTGTATCCGGTGAGCACTCGCGACGCGATATTGTTACACACTCGCATACCCACATACGCTGTAAACAGACTACAGGTACCTATAACGATCGGTCGCCAGCTGTATATATAAAATATACGAAATTATATACGGCTGGCACGTTATGTGCATATTATTGTTTATACCTATGCTGTGTGTACCGGCTCGAGCGGCAATAATAATTGTCGTGCGATGATCGCCACGATGATGCATAATGCATATATTAGTGCAACACACTATACATGCATGTTATTGGTTCCTATATATAATATTATTCATACGACATTGTACGCGATATAATATAAGAGGGGGGATTCATCGAGAATGCTCACCCTAAAGACCCGCCACGCCTAAAGACCACGATGTTTCCGAATTCTTGAGATTTTTTTTACAAATAATACCATAGAGTGTCGTATGAATCCATAGTTCGTACTAAATTACCATTGTGTACCGCTCTACAGACACGAGTTTGCGTCATGGCATGTGTCAGGAAAACTCTAAAAAAAAAAAAATAAAAAAAAAAAACAATGATCGTCGCGAAAACGCTATGTTAGTGCAACGCACTGTGCTTGGTGGTACCGCATGTTGGTAATATGTATTACGCGGGATGGTTCACCAAGCATCTGATTTTTGGAATTTCACAATTTATTATTGTTGAGATTTTTTGTAATAGGTACAAATGTAGTTAGTATGTAGTACTTTGTACCATGGAGTAGGTACTCAAAATTGACATAGGTACAAACTTCTGTTTTTCATATTATGAAAAACTCACTTTTCTACAACTGTGAAGTACCTATTTATCGGATATTTTTTTGAGAACATTTCTGACATTTCTGAATCAAAATTCGAACGAATAATTTTGAGTAGTGTCATTTTGTGTACTGTAGATAATTATTATTCTATTATTAAGGTCATTGGAAATTGCAGGTTTAGAAGATATAATAATATGGACTATGGTGATTTGGAAATATTAGTCGTTCGTATTAATCTATAGACTTAAATAGTTTACAGTAAAAGGGGAGAGGAGAGGTTCTAGTTTGAAAAATTCGAGTTTGTATCATTACAGGACACTTTTTAAGTAGTTCAAAAAATCTCAAGAATTGAAAGTAAAAAGAATAAAATATTTTCTAATAAACATTGTGTGTTTCAAAATTTCAAAAGTCAGAATATTAGAATAGGTATTAACTATTTAAGGAAAAAACGAGGGTTGAGCATGGTTGGTGAATCACCCTGTACATAATACATCAATTCAACACGTATATTATAATATGCAGGGGGTTTTTATTGTAACAAAATACTCAGTCTGGTTTTGTAGACGACGGACGGATGGTAAAAATTGATTCGGGTTTTTAAAAAACAAACAAAAATTACGCTTAGTACCTAGGTCTCGTCTCACAATACGTTTGTGATTGCCACAATTTAGGGCAAAGGCTCGGGAAGGATTAGAACACTCATAGTTTATGCCTTTATTGAAATAACTGAAAAAATAAAGAGCTTCAGCGATTCACGATTCCGCATGTAGCTTTTCATTCACACGATTCTGCACGTAACCAATTTGCGACGTTGCAGTCTGTATTTAAAAAATAATTTCAGACAAAAATGGTGGATATAAATATCACATTATATTATAATTTATAAAATTATTTTGGTTTGACCCCAATTTCTAGTTACACTATTTTTTTATTACATACATAATAATACATATATATGTTATATGTAAATAGATGGACTAAAATAACATAAGATGTAAGACTCGTCAAAACATAAAGTCAGTGAAACTCGAAAAATTTGATAATTCATTCTTTTTTTTTACCACTGAGGTTAGGTTATATACAATATCTTTAAGTGATTTTTTATATTTTGTATATAATTTTGAACTATCGCGACTTGACTGCATTATTATACCAATTTTTTTTTTTATCGAACAAAACATTTCAAAGGCAATGGTTCTATTGACTTACAGTTATTTAATTACATTATTTCTTTTTTTTTTTTTTTTAAAAACAATATTTTTGGTATTTTTCTAAATTAAATTTGGTTATATAATTCTGAAATTTTCAAAAAATTTAAAGTTATGGTGTTTACTTCATCGCTGCGACTCAGGATTTCGAATAATTGCTCAGGTAAGTCATTTTCTTGTCCTAGGTCTTCGTGTTTTAAGCTTTCTGTGAATATATTATGTTTAACTGTTAAATGTGCTCTGCACTGGTTGGTGTTCTTTGGCTATTAAGAAGCCGTGATTAAAACAATTTATTATAATATATTTAAAACGATTTGAATTTTTTTAAGATGTTATTTATTTATACATTTTGTTCCGGCCCAAATCGAAGTAAAACGGTTCAAATTTTTAAATCACGTTCAAATGAAAAACAATAACCAGGTAGGTACCAGGTCTAATAAGACATAGTTCAAATTCGATATAGGTTGTGTAATAACTATATAGTGAGTATATTATAAAGTTTCGACGTATAATTTAATGTTTTTTTAAAATACAACGTGCATAATTATAGCTATAACTACTGCAATTATAGTCGAGTTAGGCGTTGATGTGTGAATGGTATACAATTAAAATGTACAAAATATATCAAAACAATTACGTACGATCCGCGGTGTGAAAATAACAGATACTATTATAGGAAAAATATTATAATTTATAATATTACGATCGTGCATCGTAAACTGTGATTCGATAATACCAGCTCTAACTACAAATTCTTTAATAATAATAATGATAATAACAGTAATGGTGGGTTCTTTATCCAATTATCAAACGAATTATTAGAAAAATGACCAATATATTATTTTATTTGTGTTTTATCAATATTATCAGAGGGTAATACAAATGGATTTTCGAAAACCCTGCTTGAAGTTAATATAGTCAAAAAAATAGCGTTTCGGAAAATTTGTAGCACATCAGAAAAAAAAACAATAATCGGCATCGAGTTTTCTCAGTAATTTTCCGGAATGATGATTTAAATTTTCGATCGAAAACCATGCACAGAACATCGTCGAATGTTGAGATGGATTAACATCATAATAATACGACCCTAGAAATATATATAAATTTTATACAAAAAATAGTAAAATAACTAGATGGTACAATAATAATTATTACTAAAAATAAAAAACGCGATTGCAAAAATCGCATTTTATCTTTGTTTTCGTCGCATATTTTTTAAACATAGTAAATGTTATTAAAACATATTCGTAATATCTTTGACGCCATTTTGAAATTGTTGTAAATATATTTAAAATGTTTACTATGTATTTATAAACCTGGATAGAAATGTCTAATTTCATTTTACTATTATAGTTGTGTTAAGGTTTATCTCTTTTTTCTTCACTTTATTTCTTATATATTATTTTTTACTGTTAAAATATAATCAATAAAAGCGTAAAGAAAAAACCTCCTACCTATAACCACGCAAACTGAATAAAACGACACTTTTGGAGACCAATATTTATAATACAAAGGTACTCCAATAAATTGAAGAAAAATGTTTTTTTTATACACAATCCAAGACGTCAATGAAACTCTGTTATACAATACAATAACAATACGTGAGCGTGATACTAGTTTTGATTAAATTAAATTAAATTACAAAGAAATAACATATTATTAATGGTTTTTTTTAAAGTATATATTATGTTTATTTGATTCAGGTATGGACAAAGAATCGTATACTAAAATATTCAAATCCATCGATTCGTTTATTTTTGATTGAGGGCAATACACGAAAATAGAAACATTTTGTAAGGCAAGCCAACTTTTAAAATCTTTAATACAAACAATAAGTGTTAAAAAAAATTTGTATTTCATTACAACATAACAACTAACAAATAACAATACCATATTGATTAGTCATCTCCTTTCCTTCGTTTTTTTTTTATTTTTTATTTTTAATATTATGTACCTATTTTCTCGAAACAAACCACGTTTGAATTATTTGTTAAATTATGCCGCATTGCTTCACATGGTTTATCATTTAAAACTCATTAGGCTACATAAACAGTAAATCCTACCAATTTTTAAAAACGTTTCCACGTCAATATTTTGTATGCCTATACCTAAATCAATACTAATCGTATTCACTGGTCACTGCTGAAACTGCCTACCGCCCTATACTGCGTGCGCGAAGAGGCTTATGTTCAATCTAGATTGCTTTTTTAGTATATAATATTAATTATTATTATGGGTACAATGGGTGCACCATATTACATAATATTTTATTACTGTGATCGATTTTTATATTCAATAGTAAACATAATTTGTATTTTGACCGTGAAACGTGAAACTACAATGGGTATAGCAGTAGATAGGTAGTATGGCTTTTTATTAAAACGAAACTATAAAATACGAAATTAATACATACCTATTATATTATTAATTATAGTATTATAATACTTCATAATAAACCTATCGATTAAAAAAAAAATCTCGAAATTTGTATTAAATCATAATGATCGTAAAAAAAAATATGAAAAAGTATCCTTGAAACCAGCGATTTGAAATAATATTTATGATATTCATACTTTGCGTTTTCTCTTGTTCTTTTCGCGTATAGGCCTTTACGATAGTCGGATTGCATTTACTGCGAATTCTTCCACCGAATGATTACTGCAGCAGTTACGGTACGCTGATTTTATTAAGGGTGAGAAAAGCACAAGAACAACACGAGCTAAAACAAAAACACGGACACGGATATTTTTGCATATAACGGATTTTAAGCTTTACTAACGAGATAGGTAACCTACGTACGATAATATTTTATTGTGCATCATCCAGACGAATAATAGCCGATGTTGAATGTCATCAGATACCTATGTGCGCACTTAAGTGTAATTCGAACGATTCCACGTGGGAAGAAAAAATAACATCAATTTATTATTGTTTAACATCGCGGCGCAACGCTATAATATTATGCTGCTGCAGCCGAGCGACACATATTATATGAAACGAGCGACGTAATTTATTTCTACCAATAATTTCGTTCGAAACGACATTGCGCGAGTATGTTTCCAAACGAATTCGATATAACAATAATAATAATAATAATATTATTATTATTATAATAACAACAGAGACATACATTATTAATATTTCGATGTTTCTGGCTGTATAATAATATAATAACGATATTATGCCGTTTACATATCATATAATATTAAACAGCGCCGTTTACGTCCGCGTGTACCTATAATATTTGATAACATTATTATTATTGTACATATATATATATATATATATATATACACGTACGCGAAGTGTAATCCTATACCATAACACTATTTTCGTCCGCGTAACCGCGTGGATTAAGACGACTCGGAGACGCTGATTGTATTACCTGTACACGAGAAGCATAATATACGAGACCGAATGCGTATGGATAGCGCGTATAATATAGATGTATAGAGATGTATACTGCGCGTATTTATAATAATAATTATAATACTCCATCCCCACTGTGGAGACCACAAGATCTCGGGTACTCGTCTCTACGACGCGTAGCGACACCGGAATAACGCTTTTGTCCCAGCACTCGAATCCCGTACACGTTTTGTAATTGAATTCCGTCGGTTTGATAACCGCGTATACGGTACTGCACGGTCGCGTGCGGTATCCACCGTGTCTCGCCAACAACAATTATTATACCGCCCGATCGCGTGCGCCTATATTATTATTGTGACTGCGAAAACCGCGACTAGGCCCCGACGAGAAAACGCTCCGACGAATAACGTGTCGCGGGAACGTCGACGATCGATCGGATGATCATCTCTCGATCGGCGAATAAATGTAACTCCCGTTTTAATTTCATACCTATAATATGTGTATATACTCGATCCGACGTGCGCCTGCGCCACCGCCGCCCAGGAGTTTCGGTTGTTCGGCTTTGGGCCCCGGTGGTGTCGGCGAGATCGATACAATAATTATTATTATTCTCGTTACACATTTAGTGCGAAATGCAAATTGTTTTTAATGGATTTGATATGACAAAAGTTGCTGTCTTCCCCTCGCCGTGCAGGATTGCTAGAACTCTCGGCCAAACTTGTGTTATCATATGCACTATAATATGTAAGTATGAGGGTTTCTCTGAGACAACGACTTTATAGCCTACAGGCATGTGATACCGATAACTACGAATTATCCCACATTACTGCCTATGAGTACATTTCACGATATTATTGGTTCGTTGGTATTATAGGTATATGCGAGGTACCTATATGTAAATGATAAATTATACATAATATATAATAATGTAGCTGGAAATGCCGTAAGCGTCATAAATGGTGCCAGCGTATCGTATTAGACCAACGATTTGGCTGATATATTAATATATTGTTATTGTTATTATAATTAATATTTATGTTTGAGTTTTAATTTCTTTCAATTATGAACATTTTGAATATTTTTTTTTTTGTATTGGTTTTATTTTTTTAAATTTTTACATAACAGCATCTTTTAAATGAATGTCTCAAATATTACACCAAAATATTCGAATTCTATTCGGTGCATATTTTATCATGTAGAAAAGTGATCAAATGATTGGATGATAATTAATTAATACCTTTACCAGTACCAGTTTTATTTTATTGTTTCAGCGCGTCATTGTATTATTGGGATATAAATTGGGCCCTATAGTCTATATAATACAATAATATGAAATTAATTAATTTGATTTACGACATTTGAATAATATATTACGTTATGAAATAATTTCCGATAGTTTCAATACCAATAACCGACGGTTTCAATTGATACTAAATCGACAATGATAAATAGTAAATACATAGGTGATAGGTGCGACAACAATTCAAATCATTTCATATACTGCCGCATTTAATTATTTCGTATAAATAATATATGAAATATAACTGGTAGGTGGAATAATATTTAGAAAACGTATTCTACTTTCATGGATCCGACTCAACGATTCTTACTTAAACAATGTACCTATTTTATAAATAAAAATATAGAGATTGAGTTCATTAAACCGTATCATTAGATTATTAAAATACCTTTAGTTCACAAAGTGTGTAAAATATTATGTATTTATGTTATACTAATTTAACAATTAATTTTGTTACGAGCTGACGGTAACTAAATCAGTTCATGTAGCATTTATCAGTATTAATGTATTATTAAAACGAAATTATGTTTGTACAGCATAAATAATCATGATTTGAATAAGTATATAATAAGCACATCACATATATGAGAGTCATTTTAAGACTTTAAGTACAATTATTGTAAGTGCTTAAAATATATGACTAAATGAAAATATGACAACTTTAAGACACGTTTATAAATGAACAATATAGTAAGGGTACTTGATGATGCTACGAAGATGTAATTCTATATTTCCTCTCGTATCTCCAAAACGTAACTGAAATATTTATTATAAGCAATCTAACAGGTGCACCTAATGAATAATTTAACAAAATATCAAAAACCTGTGCTTTTGCGTTTTAAACGTGTATTATATGTTCGCATTTTGTGTTATCGTATGATTTACTAATTCAAACGCTTTATAAAACTCAAAATATATAATATATTACTATCAACATAAATAACAAAAATTAAATTAAATCCAATATATTATTATCAGACACACTGCCAAAATAATTGTGCGCATGTGCAGGAGCGTGATGTAAAAATGTTTAAAATTGTTTTGGTTTTATTAAATCTACTTATTACAGTAATAATATACGCTTTACAACGTAATGAAATGGCAAAACGCACGCAATGTGTGTGTAGGTGTGTGTAGGTGTGTGTGTGTGTGTATATATATACAAATACATTATACACAAATAAAAATCATACCGATGAACAATGGAATGTGAAATTGTTAACGCCATATACACCACGCGAGTACTTAACCATATAGGAATTTGTATTCGTTTGTCTCGATCCCCTTACATTGAACCGATAGGTACGATAATAATACGTTTATTATACACTCACTTTGAGGTAGGCACCCAGTTCCTTAGACTTAATGTATAGTGTTGTAACAACACTGGAGTAACTTTAAATATTTGGTGCATCCCGATGATTTGGAATCCGTTTAGTGTATATCATTATCAAAGTGGAGGTACCTAGGTATAGTATTAATATCATCATTTACTAACGATTGTGCACACCTGCAGCATGACTATATACAATTTTTTGTTATGGTAAACGATAAATTATACTAAAACAACCTAAATGATAATTATTACTCATTTGGAATAATCTGCACAACCCGCACGGTGCGCAGGGTACCCGATTCGCAAAGGCACTTCGGCATGTCATTCATTCGTCGTATATTATGTGTGTTGCATTTAAACGTTGTTGTCGCCGAACAACAAATTAAACAATGCGATTAATAATGATAATAATTTCCGATGCAGGCGATGTGTCTATTATAATTTGAACATCGGTCTACACACAATACATAGAGTTGTACACAAATTATTGAATATTTTCCATTTTCACGGAAAATTTGTATGGCGCGTGCGAGTATATAACATTAATACGCTGAATGTCTGCACACGCTCGTATTATAGTAGCTTGTATGTAATGTCATATTATAGGTAGGTGGGTACGAGTGAATTGACACAGAAACGTAAAGTGAAATAAGGTTAATTTCAAACAAAATAATTAGGCAGTACAAAAACCACGTATTTTATACATAATTGGTTGAACAGTACGTCATAATAAAGTATCTGTTAATGTAATAAACGTGTAGAACTAACGAGCTGTAAAAACTATGCGTATAATCGGTTAAGAAACAACAATAATAATATTATGTACCTCTGAATATGGTGTGGTAATAATCACAAATCAAAAAAAAAAAAAAAATTACAAAACAAAACTGAATCACATGCGTTTAAACTTTTTAGATATTATTTTCAGTAGGCGCGCAATAAACAGATATAAAAAGCTCTAACTTTGATAATATGTATAAGTAATCATGTCACGGTGAAATTTTTCTTGAAATATCGAAAATATTTGCTCAAACCCTATAAGTCACCATATTACTACAGCTACCTACATGTTTATGAATAATATAAATATTATAATAACTAATTATAGTACGATATAGTGCTCAGTAAAAATCCAAAATACTATAAAGTCAAGAGAAATATTTATTGATTATTTTCGTTAAATTTTGTAAAATGATTAATTTTTTTTTTTGTTTATTGGAACTAAACAAGTAAGTAGTAACAAAGACGCTAATTAATCGGAAACAACGTTTTCTACGCTTTTTTTTACAATAAAATCGATGTTTTAAATTGGTAATTATATTTTTAAGTAATGAGTAAACGTTGTGTAATGTGATGTATACGAATAAAAATAAATTGTGAAGACATTAATATTGTGAGCATTAATTTTGAGATTAAAATAGCTTAACTATAAAATGGTTAATGATTACAATGACAACTTCTATAACAAAACGTATTATTTTTTTTTTATAGCGTTTTAACTTTTTTACATTTCGCGATCAAACAATAAATAGTATTATTTGAAAACACCGAAGGATATTCGGTAGTCTTCATAAAAAAAAAAAAAAACTGAACATAGTAATTTACGTAGAACATTACAATTTGTACGTTTCACTCGTATATAACAGTTAAACTGTACATTTTGTATGAATAACAGTGTTTCATGAATTTCATATTATTATTAATTCTGATGTTTCATAATAAAGTAAATAACAATTTTTATCAGCTTATTTATCTGTTTAATGATGTACAATCACAGTTTATAAATAAAATAAAAACTATAGATTTTATAGATCAAATTTTTTTTTTTGTCATAGATTTTATAATAATAATAATAATTCGTATTTGTCAATAAAAAATTTTTTTACATTAAAAAAGCCATACCATTCAGAATGCCCTCCCACTACTCTGGAAACCAATTTAAATTCTATGTACCGACACACAAAACATCATATTATGGGCATGATCACACATTAGACTTATAAAGGCTTATAATAGAGCTACTAGAAAATCTAACTCCTATTATATGGTCACATTTAAATGTTTTAATCACTAAATATTCTATTAATCTGAAATAAACTCAGGATAAGTACTTCTATATTGTATATCAACTCATCAAATGATGTTCACTACATTGTATTTTGTACTTGCCGTTTGGTGTTAAAAAAAAAGAATTAAAAATTAAGCGCAATATCAATGTCTAAAAAATAATGTTTATTTTTTTATCCTCTTTATTCCCTAGAAATCATAACACGTACCCTAGTGTCTGTTAGTTAATAGCCTCGAAGCGCGATGGACATTTTCCCCGTCGTCGGTTTGGTGGAGAAATAAATAAATAATAATAATAATAATATAGACCAACGCTGAGCGATACTTTTGACCCGGTTCACAATTATTGTCACACAAGTTGAATACAACGGTCAATGAGTACAACACAATACATTATTCGATAATAATAATAATAATAATAATAATTGTTGTGAAACAAAGTATTTTCCAAGTATCTCCCCGAGATTCTAAAAACTAGAATTTTCCTCTCTATGCTTAGCTGGTCGCACCTACACACTACATTTCGAGACAAAAGTTGCGTAGTTATTCTACCCACTAATTTAGACTTCTATCGACTTCGATGTACCGTCTATAGTATGTATGTACACGCCAAACTTTCACGTCCACTCGAAAATCCAACGACCGACACGCGCTGTGCTAAACGAAACTATAAACAATTACCCATGATGTTATAATTATTATTATTGTTGTTGTTGTTGTTGCGATTATTATTATTTATCATCGTATTAAAATATAAATATAAGACATATTACGCAGTACCTACACACTATATATACACAGGCATATCATGTAAGTGGGTGGTTTCCGATTGAATTCAGCCGCGTTAGGTCAAATCATAATAAAATAATATTATTATAAACGCATAGATAATGAATCGGACAGTCACTTATCAGGTGTAGGTACGCGCGTAGTTATCAGTTTCACAATAAAATAATTCAAATTATATATCGTAAACGTGCGTACAATCTGCGATCAGAGAGTTTTAACTGTGACGAAACATAATATCATAATATTTTATTATATATGTATATATATATATTGTAATTTTAATAATATATATTGTACATTATAATATCGTGTGTAATTTAATTTTCTAATTACTGCGAGCGCGTGTGTGTCTGTGCGGCGGCAACGCGTACAATGACGAAAAATGTGCTGTACACAATACCGGGGTTCATTAAGTGAAAAAAAAAAAAAAGCCCGTGACATGTTGGTTTATAAAAGAATTGTTTATTATTATTATTATTTAGAACGAATAACTGACATAAAAACTGTTTACAAGTGTTTGAAACTCCACATTTCCATTGTTGCACTTGAAAAATCTCAACCATATAATTGGACACACGAACGTGCGTAATATTGTAATATTATAAAAAGCCGGTAGGCAGGGAATCGACCGCACTCCTTATAGAACAAATCGGTATGATATCATAACCGCGGTACCGGTTTGTTTTTGTGCTAACACGAAAACGACGACGTGTCTACACGCGCCTGTCGCCAAAAGCCCCGTCGGAAAAATAAAACGTCGCCTCCCCGTCGTTCGGTCGGCGACGTCAATAATATTATGACAACGACAAAAATATTGCACAACACATTTTTAATTTTCTACACCATTCGGAACGACAAACCTCGAGAGTTGCTGTCGTGATAACAATACACTGATACGGCACTTATTATAGCATACTATATTATTACTATATATACCTGTTTATTATAATATTTTGGCGAATAGCCCGCGGATGTAAGCCCGGAGACGGCCCGCGGTATAACGGCCATATAATAATACCTGCGCTGCATGATAATATATAATATACACAACGACGTACATTACAATATTATAATAGGTAATATATCATAACTTTACACGGTTTACACGTGTTTAATTAATAATACACACTAAATCGATACAAAAAGGACGGACCCTCGTAGTAGCCGAGCCGCGTCGTAGTTCTACATTACGATATAATAATACGTTTACTGATTACCGGCAGAACCGTTGTATTATAATTATTATTATTATTATTATTATTATTATATACAGAGGCGAGCATTTAGGGAATGCTACAGCAAAAGGATATAGGACTCGTGCGAGTACATTATAAAAGGACGAAACTACTACGAGATTCAGGAAATTCGGGAGAATATATCGTTTTGAATCAATTTAATATTGATATATTATAATTTACAACAGCACACCTATAGGTATATAATAATATATATTATAATATACCTGAACTGCTTCTCGGTTATATAACACGGGAGGTGGATTACTCGCTTTATATTGACATTTCAGACTTTCTGTCCTGCACTGGCGCAATATTATATAACAGTATATTATTATTATATTATTTTATTATTATCATGTACCGGCAACACTACACTCTTTACTTTAAAAACATAAAAAAACTGTCGTCTCTCGTCTCTCGAACGCTTCCGATATACGTGTACCTAACCAGGAAATCTGTGGATGGCGTGTTGTTTGCTCGAAATACAGACGATGTATCAAGTACTTTATAAAGTATATTATATTATAATATGCTAACAGTTAATAATAAATGGTTATTATTACTATTATTATTATTATTATTAGTAGTAGTAGTAGTAGTAGTAGTAGTAGTAAAAATGCGTTATTTGGGAGTGGAGCTGAGTTCATCACTCGGATTTAAGGAACACATCCAAATGTCACGCAACAAAGCCTTTAGGACAACGGTCGCTCTTTCCCGCCTGATGCCTAATGTTAGAGGCCCAAGGCCAATAAAAAGGAAGCTCCTCGCATCAGTGGTTCATAGACTCATAGTCAACTGTTATATGCGGCCCCCGTGTGGAGCTCATCGCTAGTATTCCATAACCATAAACAGTTACTGCTAGGCCCCCAGCGGGCAATAGCCTTGAGAGTAGCCAGTGCGTATAGAACGGTATCCAAGGTGGCAATATTGGTTGTGGCCAACATCGTTCCGATACACCTCATGGCGAGAGGCCGGAGTGAACTAAGATGACTGCAAAAAACTGGAATCGAGGACGCAAGGTACATGGTTGGTGAAAATATCTAGAGTTGGTGGCAACAGGAATGGGACGAAGAAAAAGATAAAGGGGCGTGGACAAAGCGACTCATACCTAGAGTTCGCGATTGGGCAAGTCGAGCACATGGTGTGACAAGCTACCACCTGACACAGATGTTGACGGGACATGGCTGCTTTCATGCCAAACTACATAGTTTCAACCGGTCAGAATCCCCACATTGCTTATCCTGTGGAGATAATATGGACGATGTGGAACACACGTTCTTTAAATGTGGTCGGTGGGCAAGGAAGCTGACAGATCTGGAAGCCACGGTTGACCAAGTCGTTTCACCAGAAACAATAATTCCCATCATGCTACATAACAAGGGAAACTGGGAAGCGGTGGAAAGGTACGTTACTTTAATCCTGGGGACCAAAGAAGAAGAGGAACGGCTGAGGAGATAGAACGAGAGGTCTAAGGCGGCGGGCGTACACGTCGGTTTGAGAAACAGATGTCAAACTACAAGTGGAAATAGTTCCAGGTGCAATGCACAGACGTGTAATTCTTGTTAAATTAAGATCCAGCGGGGATGCTACTGATGTTTTGATTTTCAATATATTGTATATACATGTTGAATGCTGAATGTTTAGTATATAAGGTAAAAATGTATAAAGACTGATTATATAAATAAAAGATGGCGGCTCGGCGGGAAAGCAGAGCAAAGGCAGTCCTCCCCCGAGTCCGGCGATAAGATAATAAAAAAAAAAAAAAAGTAGTAGTAGTAGTAGTAGCATTAGTAGTAGTAGTAGTTAAATATCAAACAATTTTTTTCTCTTGGTACTTATTAGTGATGCGAGTAGGAAATTTCCCAGAGAAATTTTCAAAAAAAAACATTTATCATTTATTTTTATTTACATTAATTTTCTTGTGATAAAATAGAGATAGTAGCAATGTATTAATCAATGCCCAACACTTAAAAGTTGCAAGTAGGCCGTGCGATTTCGCTGTAAAATATAATAATTCGAGTGCGGCGATCTTAACGCTTGTCCATCACATTCATTTCCTTTACATAGCACTATAGCAGGTCATTTATATTATAGCATCATACTTTAAGGGCCAGTTGTACAGTCTGTGATTAAACTCCGATTACGCTTAATCAGCTGATAATAGTTATTTAACCGGCCAAATTCGGCCGGTTAAACTGTGATTAACTTTAATCACAGACTGTACAACTGGCCCTAAGGCTCATTCCTAACAAACGGCTTAAACCCGAAAAAGGACCAGATATGTTAAGGCACCTATATTTTGTTTCAATTCTCAAGGCTGTGACTAAATTATTACTTGACTTGATGATTTTATAAGTGTCGATTAATCAAAAATAACTGTTTGAATTTCGGTTACCTCAAAACACAAAATTAAGATTTCGGTTCACACGGGTGTTTCCAATAACTTGCATTTTATGATTTAGACAAAATATACTCATAATATTTGTAATAAAATGTAAAATGTAAAATATGAGATAAACAGGTAACTGCCATATTGTTATTATACATTAAAATAATTATTATACCTAAAATCAAGACTTAATAATTTATGAGTTTAAGCTTTATTAACATTGATTTTAATTGTATTAGGTAAAATCAATATATTTTTATCAGTTATGTACGATAAATTATCAGTTACCTATTTAGATTGAATAATAGTATGCAAAATATTTTGTTTTGCTAAATGTAGATACTTACATACGTGGCTACATTATGTAGAATGCGTTAAAATCAAAAAAACACCAAGAATAAAAACATACTATTATTATTATTAATTTTCGTCTGAATGATGTATAATGTCGTAAATACTGCGGACAATGACCGAAAGCGTATTTTTTTTTATGTAATCACTTCGATACCTACGCGTAGTATATAAGCACGTCATAATAAGGTTGCTGAGGCACTGGAATGCATAGGATCGTGCTCACGGGGGAGGGGGATGACACCCTATCTATTTAGCTCTTTTTTGTCTATTGATATCTCATAATTTTTCATTGAGATAAAAATACATGTTTTTAATATTATATTTTTCTGTGTGGTTTTTAATATTCCATATAAGTTTAAGTATTAATCAATATAACAATCATACATGGGATAATATAATGGAAGCACATTTATCTTTTTCCACCATCACAGAATGATTTACGCCAAGATGTTACTATAATAACATATGCATATGTATACTTCACGATTAATGATATACCTATTACAGTAGCGCCGCTTATAGGACTCACTTTGGGGACTAACTTTGGGACCATAGTATTTGTGTCCATTAAACGAATGAATGAATAAGGCGAATAAAAATATACACGTATTATGCATTGTAATAAAAAATATAAATTTGGCTATTTACTAATGAATGATATTCATACTATTAAGTATTTATTAATGTCCAAATCTTTGGGTCATTCATAAAGAAATAAAAACATAAAAATTGTTAACGATAAAAATAGAAAATATTTTTTATCAAAAATGTTGATTCGTAACGATTTTAGATTACAAAAAAAAAATGTTTATAATTTAATTGATACTTTTTGATGTGATGAATCGATGAAATAGTATTTTAATCGTCAAAATATATACTAAAACCAATGTAATTAGAAAAATTGATTACAAATGTGGGCATATTGGCTAGGCTCATAAAAATATACCCCATTAACCAGTTTGGTGAGTACAATAGACAATTGTCTACTTTATTTGTTAGTATGTACCTATGTGCCCTGTTATTCGATACTAGTAGGCAAACGAGTTCAATAAGTCATAATTAATTCACCTTGTTATGATTAAGCGACTACGACGACGACGACAAAGAGTCAAAATGTCAACAGAATCGAATTTCGAGTCAACTTTCGTATCCATTTTATAATAACATTTATAACTATTAAAAATTTTTTGAATTTTTTCTTTTTTCATTCAATTTTTTAGATACTATCCCGACAACTATGACACAAAGACTAAATAGTAATATCTGATTAGATTCGATATGGTTAGAACATATAAAAGCCAGAAGTTTAGTCTACATCTGGTTCAATCAAATAAATTATCGTTCACAGTCTATGTTTGTAAATTGATTTCGACACTTGAAAATAGTTATCACGGATCATATCTAGTCGTAGTAAATATCATGAAAAATGTCGTATAGGTATGTTACTTCTCTATCGTTCAATAATTATTATTGAATTCGCCAAAACGATGGGTTAATTTCTCGCCCAAACGATATAATATTATGCTCTACGGTTTTGGGTTTTTCGCCCGAACGAATGACGCCCGATACGAATAATAGTAACAATTATAGGTAACCCAATAATCGTTATTATGATCACCGAGACCGGCGAAAAACCGGTGGAAAAAAAACTGACGATGACCATATTATTATTATGATAGCAGGATACCGCGTAATAACACTGCAGGTACACGACGACGGGCAAAATAGAACCGTGGTATATTATGTTATCTAGCAGCGACCTAGGTGCCGGTCCTACGCGGCGGCGGCGGCGGCGGCGGGGGGGGGGCACGGGTGAGAGACCATCGCCGCTGCACTCCCGAGTCGCCCGGCGAATTGCACACGCACACACAAGCTCGCGTTTCTCTCGTCGCGGCGCATGCGGCGGCGGCGGCGTCGGCGGCGGCGGCAGACGAGCGCGCGACCCTTGGCTGCGTGTGCTCCTCGGCGGTCAGTCGCCGCTAACGCACGCCGGACGTGCCCGTCGAACGCCCGGTGGTCCCCCCACCGCAATAATCACGCTCGCGAAATCCCGCGACGAGTGCGCGACAATATTATCGTCTTTAATAATAGTATAATATAATATTATCGAGAAGACACAGTAACATTTACAATATAACGTCTTTTAAAATCAATAACTAAATCGTAAAATCGTTTCGTTCTGATACCCGTCCGCGACATTATAACATAATACATCATGGCGTAATGATAAATAATGGTGATAATAATCGTATTAAATAATAATAGTAATAATAATAATAATAATAATAATAATTTGGAGACGACCACGGAACACGAGGTATATTATAATAATATTGCGCGTTAGTCGTGCATCGATAGATTTATTAAACATCGTTTGGGCATAATTATATATTTTATAATATTAATTCCGTTCAATCTCGTCGTCCTCCGTTGACCGGCAGTCATATAACATATTATATGATATTATTTTTACTATTACTATCACTGCTGCTGCGACTCACGTGCGACGATCGTGTATTCGCGACGAGTGACGTTTTTTCTCCATCGACGACCACGGTTCCGCGGATTTTCAGTCCCGCGGGCCCGCGACCAGCTCCTCCCCCGGCGCGCGGCGGAGAATAATAATTATTACCTCGAGTCGACGTTTCGGTTGTTTTCAGTTCGGTTTTCGCGTGCGAACGACTGGGTCGTAAAACAAAAAAAAAAAAATTTATATTATTGTATCATAATAGTTAAATCATTAGACCCCGCGTGTGCGATGCGGTTTTCGATATTGCAGTGCTCTCTGGATCGTCGTCGTCGTCATTACCGCCGGTGCCGCCGTGACCTAGTGATCTCTCAGAGAAGCGTCGTCCGATCGTCGTAATTTAACGTACTGCAATATAATAATATAATAATATTATATACGGTACACTTATCCAGGTACTTATATACTACTACTACTACTACTACTACTACTACCCTAGAACAATACTACCTATGTGCGGATACCAGAATAATATATACGCGTGTAAACACACCAGTCGGCCACAGCTGATGCTAACATTATGTGATTATGCCTACCTGCATAAAAATAATAATAATAATAATTGTTGCGCACAACGACAACGCGCATTGTTATAATATGTAATAATATATTTTTTACGGAACGTGTGTTATACGTATATGTAACATTATTTTTTATGCAAATCGTGTACGACAGCAGAGGCTATATTATGTATATTTTCGTTTTCGTAATATTTTGTACCGAACATTATTAATTTATCTAATATTATGTAATGTAATTGCAACCTATTCTCTATTATACCTATAAATGCGATGTAAATCGAACTTTTTTTCTTTTTCAAATACTGCATACATCATATAAAACGTGAGCACTCATATGATATAGGTTTTTGTAGTTTTCGCAAAGTGCTGTAAGTACGTTTATTTATTATTTTTTTTTACGTGTATAATTTTCTCAGTGTCAGCGACATTTTCCCCTCGCGGATTGTTCTAATTTTTTAATCAACCAAACCTTGGAAAATAAAAATATTTAACTCCCAGATTATAGCTGCAATGATTTTTTTTTATTTCTTATAATTTACTACCTATCGTCTATAATATTATTATGTTTTTGAAAATGACGTTTGCAATATTATATTTACGTTCGGTAAACGCTATTCGAGTAACCTTTTAATTTCGTGTTCGACATTAACTTATATAGTTTACCGTGGTCGTAAAGTGCGTACCTATATGATTTAACGTCGTCGACTATTGGTCGTAAAACACAGTAATTCGTGTTATTTTAATTGCTGTGACGAAGGGTTATAAAGTTTGTTTTCGTTACGACCATTACTGAAGTGAATTTATACGAAAAAAAACCAGCAAAATAAATGTACTTAGAAACACGCCTACGCAAACACTACATATAATAATAATAATAATAATAATAAAAATATAATAATATTCACGTGTACACAATTTATTTACTACGTGAAACTAAATTTATCGGCACGTATACATAATAACGATGTTAAGGAAAATATGCCAAGTGATTTGAAATCGAAAAAAAATCGAAGATGAAAACGCCAATATCATTCGGTAAAAATGTCAGCGAATATGTTTCACGAAGAGTTGTTATGAAAAAGTTTTGTTTTAGGTGTCCCTGAGTGAATGGATTTTTCGATTTGAAAGGTTAAACTGAAAAAGTTAAAATAAATCTGAAATTTATTATTATGATTGTGTTGACATTTTTATTCGTACGTCCATGGCACGAACCCGCAGTATTATATTTTCATTACGAGTTTCTACTTTCAGTCGTGGTGGTGAAAAGAAGGTGGTTATATAATAACATCGTATAGGCAGTATTTTAATGAATGATTAAGAAAATATTAACATTTATTACAATATTACTAACCCGTCCGTCGCACGGCATATAGGCATATAGTACCTACCTAATATTTAACGCGAGGACCGTTTATCTAATATTTAATATGTAATAATATATTATATCTATAATCAATCAAATTGATTTTCGAAACATAAATTGGAAAAACGATCGTAAATTTATTATTTTACATCACAAATTCATAATACTATATATATATATTACATTCTTGACCTGATTTCTATCGTTCGAGTTGGTTGGTGTGTATACGAGGTATTTTTTTTATCACACTTTCAAATTATTGACATTATGGGCTGCATCACTAAAAAACATTGAAATAATAATAATAATAATAATAATATATTCTCAAAGCTTAACGGTGGTTTTTGAGATGCATATCCGAAATCCATTGAAACATACAGTCAATTGACTTCTGGAACACTGACTTATATAACCGACCTGATTCCACGAGAACGTATTATAAAATGAAATACCGTAAAAACACAGAGATAAAATCGTATGAGAAAAATTCAATACTTCAATAATGTAATGTATAAACATATTAAGTCATTGTATGCGATTGAAAAATACTTGAAAGTATAGATTATGGTTTTAAAAACAAAAAATATGTACTACCGTATATTATTATTATTATTATTATTATTATGCCCATTGACCATTATATTATTATGCTGCAGGCACAGATTATAACAACTATTGTTGTATCGTCGGTAGTCGATTTTTTCCACGTGAACGACCTGTAAAAAATAATGTTATCATTGATTTATTTTAATAAAAAAATATAACAAATGTGTGATACAGGTACCTACCACTTTTTATACATTATTATGTTTTATTTCTATTGCATACGCTAGTATAATATATTATATTATAATGTAGTATTTATTTAGTATTATTCACATATTTCAAAGTATTATACTTAAAAATGTTCGATTTTTTTTGTAACACAACACTATTCATAAATTTGCAGAAATAGTAAATTTTATTTGAAAACCAGAGTGATAGAAAACAATGTAATTTTTAATCTTGAGTATAAAATAAAAAAAGCAATATTATGTTTTTTTGAAAATATTTGATTTAATAATAACAATTTTGCTTTCGTGTAGGTTGCGCATTTACAAATTTACTTTTTAGCGTCGTTATTATTTTATACAACTTTACTGTATCGTATGTAAAGTGAGTCGATCGACTGTCATTTATAAATTAGTATGTGTAGGAGGTATGTACCTTTAATGTTTTACTTTGAACTTGTATTGAAGTTGCAGGATTTTCATTAATTTTTGAGTAATCAGTTTTTCAATATTTAATTATTTCCTTTGATTAAATATCTATAGGCCAGTATGATATTTTTTTGAAGAACTTTGAAAAGTCATCAGGAACAAAAACTTGGTATTATTTTTTTCTCTTTTTCTTTGTTCCAAATAGTGTTAAATTTGACTATTTCTGCACAAAATAGAGCTGACTACTGTACCGCTTAGTACACTAAATTTTGCGAATAATTTATGTTTTGTTGTTATAATGAAAACGATTCTGCTCCAAATCATTTGCTGTAAACGATGTTCGGCATTGTTTCTCTGAATTTAACTTCAACCCATCCGCTTCAGTGGTAACTGAATTGTAGCTTGTACACTTAAATTACTCGTAAGTCTAATCTGTTTACGCACTATATTCATTGACAGTCTCGTGTCGTATACAGATCTCTGGAAACGCAGATAATAAGGATAATATCCAAACTATTTTAGTGATCGTGACAAAGTCAAATCCAGTATTATGATTAATTTTTGAGAAAATTAAAATCGTGAGCAAATAATATTAATACTTTTATAACCCAAAGTTTTTACGTTCTTAATTTTTTTTTCTAGAACTTTCTTATTCGCATAAAGTTGAATCATAAAACTATAAAATATTAATGTTGATATTACTCAATATACTGTTATATAATATTATGTTCTTATGCTATAAGTTCATAGTAATATAAGTAATAATGTGTGGTGCAGAATCGAAGACAAGGTCTCGGAGTATTTAAACACTACATAGTTTTGCATATTTTATCACCGACACGAGATTATAATAAAAGTTTTCTAGGTTGTGCTTTTTATGTTTAATTTTCTACACGTATGAACACTTATACATTTCTTTTATGCGGTTTTTAAACATTGTATACAATAATGTAATTACGGATTCACACTTATAATTGTGCGTATTATACCCATATATACCTTTAGGTACCACGACCGGTGGCAATCCGAAATAATATTCTGTTGTCCCTATATACTTATTTCAATACCTTTTATTGTTTCGGTCGGCGAACTCGAAGCACATTACAAATCGAAACCGTTTCAAAAGTAGAATAAAAATGTCGGTCTCCAAAATCTAATTCAATCTCAGCAGCGTCTTCGCGTGTATATAATATATCCGGTGTGGTTTATTGCGCTTTGCATTCGACGCCGATAAAATATTATACAGCCGATGCCGTACAATAATATATAGTAAGTATAACGTAAAAGTTATATTTCGTTTTGTTTTTTTTTTTATTTTATATATATTTTGTTTGGCCGTGTTACTAGCCATCGCTCGAGATACAGACGAGTCGAAATAAAATATATTATCGCGCGCTGTTCGGATAGTAAACTTTCGTCGGAAGACGATTTATGAATATTTTCCCCGTACGTTTTTATGATATATATACGACACTATGATATTTATCGTAAGCGTTATATATATTTTTTTTTATTATTATTCGTTGTATTTTTTCTTACCGCAAACCCGGATATTATTATTATTATTATTATTATTATGCGAAGAGAATCGCGAGTTGCGCGTAAAATATTTGAAATTGATTTGTTCGTTTCCCCTTTTCGGTTTGCTGTTACCTATGTGTATAATAAACATAATATATCACGTTCTTCCGTTCTATCGCGAGCGCTGGCCACTTGTACGACGATGACGTCATCACAAAATCGCTGCATCCAAGTGCTCACGATACACAGGTGTGCACACTTTACAAAAAAAAAAATTTGCATCAAACAATCTCGTAGTTAAAATATAACAATATAATATCAGCGACACATTCGAGGGGCGTTAGGAGGGTCGTCGTTCGATTGCGTGTCTTATTATTTCATTCGTTCATTTGAAAAATTAAAACTAAACGTAAACAAATATAAGCACAATCGATGTCACGATGAGTGTATGGAATCGATCCAATTGTCACATCGTTTTCGACAAAGTTGGACAGGTTAATGGAAATGAATCATTTTGGGTTAGCTAACCATAAGAACGTCAAGTTATAAGTAAATATATAGATACTATTTTCAAATAACACATTGTATTCAAATCGAAATTATTAAAGTTTTTATATGGAGAAAAGCATGAACTAATCTAGTTATTAACATTTTAAAAAGGGTTATTATTTTTTTATTATTTCCATTTGGATTAAACATGCCTGTTGTTCTATATATCAACTGCCGTGCAATTCTCTATTGTTTAATAAAAATAATAATCAATCATTTGACGTTATAATAAGCGTTTATACTGTTTATAGTTTTAACTTATCGATCGTTTACCTATAACGTATAATTTTTTTTATTAACCGAAAGAAGCCAAGTCACTGCAACAAACACTTGTTTCAACTATGACTGGTGAAGTCAAGTTGATTAGAAGATTAACAAAATAGTTGAGTCTTAGAGTTTAAAAAAAAAAAAATAATAATAATAATAATAACTTTCAAAATACCTTTAAAGGCGAAAGCATATTGGTACGTGTGGTGGGTGTGTTATTTGACACGAATTACATACCTATATACACCACTCGGTTTGTACTATCTTAATATAAGTTTTAACTCTTTGATATTGCGATGTGAACGTTGATGATGATGACGATCAAGACGATGATGTCACCCACCAGAATTTACGTGAAATCATACATCAGCGTTAGCCGCCGTGCATTTAAATCATATCCACACGCCGATATGGATCATTGTACGTGTGTTTTCAGCGCATTCTCACAATAACGTGAAGGGTAGGCAATGATATACATATATATATATATTATTTGAGTGATACATTATACGAGTCCTGCTCGAAAAGTGTCATAATTTATATAATATACATACACATCATCACACAGATAACAAGAAAAATGAATGTCTGAGCTCAAATAAACGGTCGACTTTTTACAGACAGACAAAATATAATAACAATATAATATATGTGATATATATATACCCCCACACACACACACCAGTGGTTTTTTCTTTCGCTCTATTATTTATATAACGAGCGAGTCCTAGGCGTGACGATACTATATATTGACGTCTGCATTCGACGTTCGGTATAATATTATTATATTCCGTATTACAGTAACGAAATAATCGAAGTTTCGAACGTTTCAACCCCGATGAGTCGATATCTGCTGCACCCCCTCGATCGTCAAGTTCCGCGGAGAGGTACGTACACATATACATAATATAATACCTACCATAGTGTGTAATATGGACAAGTGTGACGAAAGTCAATCTGTCGGTTCGATCAGTAATAATTGACTGACATAATACTGTCCGCATAATATCGTCGTTCGGATCCAAATATCCTGCGATGATTCGGTTATTTCGGCTGTGGACTTGTGCAATAATTATCCATAGGGACGCATATGCGCACACATTCGTGTTTCCGTGTTTGTTGACTGTGAAAAAAGACCCGTGTACAATAATTACATTTTACTAAACATTTCGTGTGCAGCAAAACCTCCTTATAACGGAATCGCTAGGCACCAACTGCAGATAATGCGTCCGCTGTACAAGGAGTTTCCGTTATTATGGGGAGACCGAAGTATACGAGTTATTGCATGTTACACAGAACTGTTGTTATTTTCTGTTATAAGACGATTTCCGCCTTGTAGGTGTCCGCTATGAGGAGGTTAAACCGTATTATAATATTCCACATATTTTAGAAACGAAACAATCTCAGTTTCGAGGACGTTTCGACCCCGGCGAGCCGATAATACTCACTCCTGCGTCACCCACCACCTCGGCGAAGTACGTACCGTTAGATATTACAATGTGGACAATAATAATTGTGATGAAAGTCAAACCGTCGTCTCCATCAATAATATAATCAACCGATAAATATTGTCCTCTTAATTTTGCATTCGGGACCAAATAATATTACCCGCAGCAATAATTCGGTTACCTAATTTGGTCGTGGGTTTTTTTGCAATTGAATATTCATATTCGTGTTTGTTGACTGTGAAAAACACCCGTGCACATTATACTGTATTCATTGTGTTTAAAAACGTCGTGTTAAACTTTTGGATAAAAATAACAACCGTCGGGTTGAAGTTAAATCCTGATTAGCCGCGTAACGTTTTGAATTTCGACAAGGGTCGCGCGGCCCGTCTGTTGGTGTGTAGTGTATAATATGTACCGAGGTAGGTGATGTATACCGCGTAGGTATTTACGAAACGAAATGACATTATTTCGCGACCGCGGCAACTTTAGATAACCGCGGCGGGGCCGCGCCGCAGATAAAACAAATCTAACGCACTGCTGTAATTATGTCATACAACTGTACAATAATAATAACACATTAAAATCGCTATAATATTATGTCCAGTTCGTTAAAATGACATACGCGTCTTTGTCGATGCGGAGTCACATTATTAAATGTTAATATTGTTTAAACGGTGTACGATGGTCATTCTTTTTTCGAAAATTATTTTATTTTATTTTCGTTCATTATTGCTGTGTATTACGACGACCAGAGTGCACGATAATTATTATCGACGATATTCTGCAGCAACTATAATATATAATTACATAATATAGGTAGGTGTATATGACGCAAACGGCACCTACAAAATAATCGAACAATAATATTGTTGCGTTCAATTCGCCCGCACGGATATACTAACGCTGCCGCCGCCGCCGCCGCCGCAATGTTTGGAGTCGATCAGGTCTATATTTATATTATGACACGATATTTCAAATCGAAACCCTTAGCATATATAGGTTGGACTGTATTATCGATTCGCTCACGCGATATTTTGGCATAATGTGTTGATATATTGAGCTGTTGCTCAGTCTAATAATAAAGGATCTTTTGTTTCAATAACGTGGCGATTATATTATGCGTCCATTCGTGCATTCGTCTGTAGCTGCAGTGTAGTAAAAGAAGTCGATTCCTACCTATATTAAACATTTATTCCTATTATACAGGGCGCATAGGCGTGTGCATGGGGTATGCACTATGCAGGGTATGCGCTTGCATACCCTGCGGCTAGACACTGGAGGCACATGAACAAATTCTGTTCATAATTTAGACTGGTTACTGGTTATTGATTATAAGTTATAAAATGTTAATGCGATATTGACACGGAGTATGGACTTGTTTTAAATTCATTTTGGGCGGTTTTCGATAATTTAAGGAAATATGGGTTTAAAAAATATAAGGTTTTACAGACTTGAATAATAACAAATAACAATTATGTATAACGTAAATTTTCATTTAAATAAACAAAAAAAAAAAATTCCTTTTATTCAAAAAGAGATTAAAAACCTATTTTTTTTCCTAATATTAAGTAGTAATCACTAATCATAAGTTTATAATACAATGTCATCCAAATTAAATTTAGGGACATTTATATCTGGGGAGGGGGGCACATTTTTTCAGCTGCATACCCTGCGAACAAAATCTACGCACGCCTATGACAGGGCGATTCACCGAGATCGCTCTCGAGCTTATTGAAATTATGATTTTTGAAACTTTTAGTATCAGGACTTTAAATAGGTGCTTGGTTTTCATATCTATTAAGGATTTAGTCGTGTCCTGCGGCGGGACGAACTTTATTAGCTTTGAAAATGGCTACCATTCCTTTTTACTGCAAAGAAGTTGTTTTTTTTTTGAAAATGATGATGTGTCTTTATTAAAATTCAAAAGTCGTTTCTGAGTTATAAAAATGTACATTGTACTATGGATGAGCACCCTTAAAAAAATGTTTTACAAAAATATAAGATAAACGTCATGTTTAATCTAATAATTATTATACTCGGACTTTTATTACAAAATATTAAAATGGTTTTTTACTTCTTTTTATTGGTAACTTATTTAAATTACGATACAAATTCGATTTTTCGTGCTAAAATATTTTCAGAAAAAATCAATTTATAAATTAGTATTAGTTATTATGTTTTTAAAATAATTATAAGCCCCATATATGTTCCAGACCTATTATTATTAGTACACATAGTTAATTAGATACCTACTCAATAACTTTATCACTCATTTAAATGTTGATTTAGATACATTTTCAAGAAAGTAATCGGTTTAATAATTTATACCAAAAACTTGTATTACAAGTTACAACGAGACAATGTTCAATGGGATAAAAAAATCATCTGTGTTTGAAAATATGGTCCTTAAGAATACTTAAAAATTTTTGAAAAACCAGATTTCGAATATACTCATTATTAAAGGGATAAAAGGCGGTGAGCATGTTTGGTGGAATCCTCTGTGTATTATACGTGTAATATGTTCATTGTAACTTTCAAATTCCGATTTTCAACCAAAGTTTATATCTACATAGGTAATAAATAATAATGATTGATGTCGTGTTTTTTCATCGATCCTTCTATTGCGCCAAAGGTGTAGGTATAGTGTGATATTATATTGATTCAATTTTTTAATCGTTTTGAAAATAAATTTTTATACAATTGTATTCGTCAACTTAAATAATAAATTGAATTTTAAAATGCCATATCTACCATTAGCTATATCTAATAAACCACAGATATTTCATGATTTATGTTTACCGCAGGATGAGCACAACCATAAAACGAAAAGATAAAATGTAATAAACGTAATTATGAAAAACGAAATAAAACGTGAGGATAAAAATATTTAAGTATGATAATTGATAATATGATACTATGATACGAAAACATTTACAAAAAAAGTAAGTTTAAAGAGTTGGATTAAACGCTAGGATATATTTAAAAAACACTGCATAGCTATATTTTTTCTTGCATTTAGTATAAATGTAGGTAGGTAATTCAAATTAAATTAAGAACCAAATACCATATTATATTTTATAATATGATTGTTGTGTTTACCAAAAAATATATAGGACATATTTTATTATTAAGTTTTATCAAAAAATGTTTCAGATTTGATTTTATTCTTTTAGGCACGGTGTTTTTAGATATTTTTCCAAACCTGTGTGATAATATTTAAATAATATAACTGTGCAGTGTGCACAAGACCTATATTTATAAATATTTAATCTAATTGTTATAATACGCGTGCATTAACAATGCTTTTGATTTTGTTTTTCACAAAACAAGAAAGAATAATAATAATAATAAAAATACCCATAAGAAAACATTTGTCTGCAATTTCAGATTCCTAATACGACCTTTTTCTCAAGAAATTATATTCGTATTGTGTGTGCGTTTATACCTACCTCGTGTGTTTTTGCGTGCAAAATCACTTTATTGAAATACAAATAAACGAACGAAATTCCCGACGAGAAAAATGAAGAAGAAAAAAACATATATTTATTTTAGGATATTTAAATAAATAATAAATCCGAGAGCTGTGGGTAGATACAGGGCAAAAGCACCACGGGATGGGGGAAAAAAATATGCGAATAATTTCTTTTCTCGTGTGCGCGCCAGTAAGGTAGCGGCGGTAATTGAAATATATTACTTAGGTACCTGATATTTGGCGGTTATTAAATGCGTAATTGCATTAATAAACTAAATTTGTTATCTAAGCCCATGCCAAGTACGCGCGCGCCGCCTTGCCAACATTCGACTTCTATTAATGTCACTTGGCTGTTTTAATATGGTGTTTATACGTATCGCGCATACACGTGTACAATAATAATATAGTGTATTTAATTATACGCTGGTAAAATAATAATAATAACCACAAGAATGATAATATATATTTATCGGACAGCTTTACAAATTCATTGTTCGTCCAAAGCCGCCGCGCAGCGTGTCGTTTTGTAATATAACATAAATAATATTTTCTCGAATCGCATCTGCAGCAAAAGGAAGAAAAAAACCGTTTTTCTGAACTCGCTCGTCAAATTTGTGACGCGCATTGTAATGTACAATGGTAAATCATTAAACTGCGACCATCATATTATTATTATTTAGGTACACAACGAAATATACTTGAATATATACATTTATTGTTATAATACCTCGCCGAATAAAATATTATAACACATCTCGCACGCCATTTCGAAATAATATTGCAATGCTGCAACGTTATAATTATTCTAAAAGTAAACGCGGTTCTCATCTTTTCTAAAAAGTATAAACGTTTTAGAATATATTATTATTTTTTTTTTAAACATAATCGCAGCCATTACAAAACAAACTTTTTGAAAAAAAATTATGAATCGCTTTTAATTGATTGAGATTTTTTACTTTTTTGAATGATTGGTATTATATTCCTTATTTTACACTCTGAAGCAGAATACTTTTCTCACAATTATCGAATAAACAAAAATTGATTTCAAACGAGTATATATAGTTAATTGTAGTTATAAGTAATTAAAGTTTAGGCGACAGGAGTAGTTGACCAACATTTGGAGGAGTACTAATTGTACGAGCTATGAGCGGAGCTCATATAAATAACTAATTAGTAATTGTTGACTCCTCGTTTGAAATCGTTAGACTTTTTTACTGAAAGTTTTGAAGAAATGAAAAATGTATTTATTTATGTTATTAGGTAGGTGTTCAAAATAGTAAAAATCTATCGAAAACTATACATTAATTGTTTTTTTAATAGCTTTAAACTATATTTTAAAAAAGATAATACGTTTATTATTAAAAACGTTTAATACTTTCCGACGAATCACCTTGTATATACTGCTAGACCATCAAAATTAAACACGTTTTTTTACTCCGAAGTTTCGACAGTATTATTATATTTGTTTATTTTGAGGTGTAGATACATACCGACAATAATATATACAATAATATTTTTATAAGGAGCCTGTTTTTTTTCTCGTATTTTTACTCGATAGTCTTTAATAATATTATGATCAGTCGGTCGAACTAGAATTGAAATAAAAATCATTATAAGAAAAACATGTTTTTACTCTACTCGTTGCCGCGGAACATCATCACGATCTGAGCAAAAACCGTCAACGGTATCGTCTTGTCGCCCACACTCCTCGGTACACTGCGGAGGACCCGATAAATCGTGGGTGGTCGGTCTCATCGTTTATCGTAGGTATTCCGTTTTTTGATTGTACATTTATACCACGACTACAACAGTGGTTGTGGTATACGCCTAGGTATCATGCGCGCCCTTTACTCACGGAGCAGCCGAATTTGCCGTTTCGTGCGCGTCATGCACGCTTTTTTTAAGAGTAAACACTCGGTTTTGTAATATTATTATTAAACGCCTTTGACTTTTTTCCATTATTTTCACACCCCTCTCGTCGGCTGTAGTAGTCGGTACATGTGCGCATTAGTTGTCCACCGAAAATACATTTACGCTCATATACGCACAATCACTTACAATCCGCGACGGATAATGTGTACCTAATACAACGGATTTGCAGACATTTGTCATCACGTGAGCAACACACTCTCTATAATATATGAGAATGTGGTAATGCCGTTTTCGCATCGGGATGAGGGGGGAAGGGAGAGGGTGGGGAGGCACTGCAGCAACCGCAAACGGCAGAAAATATTATACTCTCGAGTCCTAGTTATGGACGAGCCAACTTTTGTTTGTGCTTACCCACATTTTTTTTTTTTTAATTTTACTTTTTTTCCGTGAGACTTCTTTCAGTGGTAGGCTATTCACACGAATGAAACATTATGCTCTGCGTGTTTTAAACTTAGTGTGCTTAAAATAAGGGTTGAAAACACGCCAAAGGTAATTTCGGGCGACAGTTTAGTAGGTAATTTGTTTAAATTAATTAAAAGGACAATTTGTTTGAATTTAGTTTTAATACACAAAAAGGTTATTACTTATTATATATACCTACCTATTTATTATAATACGAAATACGTCATATAGCTGCTTGCTGTTTGTGTATATTATATACATGCGTGGCGGTCATTTCATTATTCGGTATTACATTTTTTTTTTTTTAATTTTTTTAAATTTTTTTCAAAAACGATAACGACGATGAAAAAGTTTTAGGACCGCACGCGCACAGCGGTGCGCTAAACGAAATGACGGCTATTTAAAGCGTCCCGCCGCAGATGTCAAAAGTATATATGCTGAACGACGGCCAAACAGGCATCATATATTACTTATATTATACGTACTTAATATTATTATGTCCACCGGGCGAGCGTCGGTTGATAACGAGCGGTTCCACTCGGAAGACTCACCTTATTACCTAATTAAAACGCGCACGACGATCCCGAAAGGTCATCGAAACGTTTTCCTCGTCGTCCGGTCGACATCTCGGCCGCGCGGATATTTTTGGCCGAATTTATTCCTCTCAGTAATTAACATTATTAGGTGTATTATAGGTTATAACGTCATCGAGATCGCCACTGGTACTACCCCGATGAGCGGCCACGACGGAAAGACGCGATCGTCAAGAAAAATGATGCGAGTAGATGCTCGACTCGACGTCGCGTGCGACGGTCGGGTCTTTCGATTTTACAAAGAAAACCGTCGACGAGTGTTTTTCGTAATAATCGACCGGTATTTTCGGCGACCCTTATTTAGCGAGCATTGTGCTCGAAACGGTATAGTTATGTATAAACTGTTATTATCATTTACTGTGGTCGTATAGGCGAGCCTCAGGTGGCGGACGACGGTCGGCGGCAAAAGTCACAACGCGGTCGGCGTATTATACCTACAATATATATAGACAGGTATATCGTAATAGCCCAGACGTACCGAACTCGCGAGCGGCGGCGGTGGTGGCGTCCCGCCGATGATTGACGCGTCGAAATAAAACGCGATAATAAATCAACCGTTTGCGAATATTATTATTATTATTATTATTATTATTATATTACAGCATTATCACGCCGCCGCCGCCGCCGCGGTCCCGTCCTGCCCCTCCTCGCTCGACCGACATCATCAATCGGCGGCGGCGGCGGCGGCAGCGTACGTTTCCCAGCACGGTCACGGATTGGCGGGTGGGCGGCGGCGGCGGGTGGGCAGAGGGAGAAAGTTATGGCTGCAACAGCTTTATTATTCGCCGTATATGTGTACGCGCGGTTGACGCGCGGATGATGCGAATAAAGACCGAGCGACGGGGGCGAGTGGCGCGTCGCGACCGCGGCAGGGTGAAAGAATGCGTTAGAGTGGCGCGCGGTGAGACAGCTAGGGACGGAGGGAGAGACCGCAACGATCCACATGTTCGATGTGCGGCGGATACACACGGTGAAGTGGTTGTACAATATAATAATATTATATTTTGCACATACGCACGGATGTGTGCATATAATATGCGTTGTGTGCTTTCCATAACGTAATTATCGTTCCGCGTAAGCGTAAATGCAATTAAAAACTGCGTAGGTCCTACGTGTATATGCGTGTATAACGAAAAGCGTTGTGGCGGCGAGAGTTTTCAATTTTTATTTCCCCCCGAATCGTTTTGTGTCCCGTTATCGTCCGTGTATCGTGTTCGTGGTCCACTATTGCTCAGCCGTCGTAAAACGCTTGAATCTTCTGCCGATGGCATAATATTAAAATATATTTAATGGTTATATAAATACGGTCTGGTGTTGGCGGATTTGGTTACGTAACGATGTCACTTTGTAGCGCGCGTTCCATATGGTGCTATGTCTATAACGAAAACGGGATTGTCAAGTAACATATTATTATAATGTTATGTTGCGACAAAATAACGAGTTCCAAATGAATTATTACATTTTTCGTTAAAACAAACAATTTTCTTTTTCAGTTGTTTTACATATAATTGGCAGTCCGCGAGACACCTGTATAATATATTAGTACGCGTCAATACATAACATTTTTTAGTTTAAGACAATTTTATTTTTTTTACCGTAACGCGTGTTCTCGACAGACAACAGTCTCAGAGATCACTTGAACTACTAAGTTATGTGTCGTACTATTCCCCTAAGACTGTTCATATTATAATATTACAGGCACTTTACGCTGTATTTATACATAAACATACCTATATTTATTAAACATAATGTAATAGGTATAGGATAATCTTTTATGGACGATTTATTAATTTTCTGTTGATAAGAATTTTTAAGTTTACCTGTTAAAGATTCAACTTTCAAGTAGACATATACCTCCTATATTATGTTTAGCTAAAATAATATTATCAACTAACATCAAAAACAAAAAGGAAGTATTTAATTTTGAAAAATTGGAAAGTTTTTCCTACCGCATTCTGAGCTTATTCAAATTTAATATCCAATCGTAAGAAGTATAAACATTTTAAAATAATTCGTGTATTTTTAAATTACAAAAATAAAAAATTGAATAAAATATAGGTAGGTCATAAGTGATATTATGTGAGTGGTCTGCTTTCAAAAATATTGTATTCTTTCATTTCATCTGAAACACTCACTCGCAGCGGCCACTAATGTAAAAAACCGATAAAAGTCGAAACCGGAAACAAACGGCGATGTCACGTCTACCACACCATATGTCACATATTATTACTTGCACTTTTTTTTTAATATTCAGCCGTTACGCGTCGATGGGATTAGAAAATAGAAATTCATCAAACATATTATATTACACGCACTGCAACAGTCATACACCGAAATGTTTTCTCCGATATTATCCGCGAGAACACATCGATGTGCACTGTACATAACAGTCGATCGCGATCTTCTGGTCGACCTTTAGATAAATAATGATCGATCGTGTCAAAAATTAATCATTCCAATATTGCTTAAGTACGTGCGTTATCTTAAACACGTTTTTGTCTTATTTTATGTACTAAGTAAAGTATTAATTATCGAAGAAAAATTACAATTTTCCGTTGGAGAAATAATGAAATTTAAGAATAAAATTAATTTTTACGCTGCATATATAATAGGTTCCTGGTATATTACATAGTATACCTAAATAATTAGCTTGGTCGATCACCAGATACTTGACTTGCACATTTTAAATAGTAGCTCACTTGTTGGAAAAGGTTGGAGACCCCTGATATATATCATACCTATAAGGATATGAATAATGGATGTATGATTGAAAATAACTAGTCATAATTTAGTGAACAATACTGCATCCATCATTTATCACGTTGCACACAATCCGGCAATAATATTATTAACTATTATTCTTTGTTCACCTAATCTGCTTTTCCACAATACTGCAACAGACGCTCACTCGCGATTCTCCGACCC
Source organism: Myzus persicae (assembly GCF_001856785.1). Taxonomy (NCBI): domain Eukaryota; kingdom Metazoa; phylum Arthropoda; class Insecta; order Hemiptera; family Aphididae; genus Myzus; species Myzus persicae. Next base: position 55,737 of record NW_019104075.1, on the reverse strand, counting down.
ATGTCGGAGGTCGGAAGTTTACGAAACTTAAAAACAGGTATTTTATTATAATATACGTGTGTCAGTGTTGGTAAAAAATAGACCCATGATTAACTGACTACTAAAGCTTATAAATATTACCTCCACAATAATAATTTTATAAAATATGAAACATGTCGATAATTTTAATATAATTTCAATAATACTAATTATATTTAGGTAGGTATGGAAATTATGTACCCATAGTATCATACTATACGATTAAATACCCAAACGTCTCAAACACATGGTCCGTGGTAAACTGGTTTTTTTATTTATTTTATTTTCATCGATATTTTAATATAAAAACAACTAGATAGCCGACTTTGGTTTATCTTTGAACGCAAAATCACCATAAGCCTAAACGGCAATGTTTATAGTTTAATGTGATAACAGTATTTGATAACAAAAAAAAACCGAAAGCCCCAATGGTTTTGTCATAGACATATATATACAAGTCTATGGTTTTTGTCAGTCATCTATATCGTGTTATCACATAACAATGTAAACATTGCCGTTTAGGAAAATGGCGGACAAACTTCAAAATTCTGTACAGTGCTTGGGGATAGTCGGCTATCTAGTTGTTTATTGTATATGTCTGTGTATATAATAAAGATTATAATATTTATTTTACATTTTCTTGACTATTATTATATTGACTATAATTCATTGAATGCATATAGTATGATATATTAATATGTAGATATACCTTGTAAGTTGTAAACATTAATCATCGCGGCTTATCAAAGAGTTTTTTTTTGCCAAACACTGACGTACATATACCTATAATGTTATCGATACACGCAATTATAATGCTATGATTGAATGTGGACCATAGCTTACATTAGTGTTTCTCAATTTTTTTTACGGCGATACCCTAATTTAGATTTATTAAAATGACGACAAGTTAAAACAATTAAATGGATTTTTTAAAAAGTAACAATTATAAACCTATAAACCTATGTGTAAATTGAGAATGAAACTATCTTCACAATTTGCTTTTCTTATCCATGATTTTTACCATCAGAATGTCATATTTATTTTTTGAACATGATTTACAATATGAATAAACGATTTTTTTGGTAGCATACACACATTACTGTACTAACACGCCACACACCGGCTGAGAACCACTTGTTTACATAAATCTTGGTGTAAACTTTACATATACATCTGATTGTAAATATTCTTGATGTTATTTGTATGCAGCTGACCGCAACATTCATATGTGTAGTGATGTTTCAGAAAAATTAGATTTATCTGTAATAAATAAAAATAGTAGGCGAGTAATAATAATAATAATAATAATAATCATCATCACAATAGCAATATATAGGTATATGTTGCTAAATATGTAGCAATACACACAACTACAAAGAACACCGCTCGTTACTGGTATTTAATCTATAGTGACAACATAATATTTTATGATGTGATACCCATGACTTATAAAAATTTATTTCGTGATTACCTGTTTCGATTATCCTTCTGGACAGCAACGCATTGTAATTGTAGGTACACGTACAATATTATGTGCGTGTTTGATTTTATATTAAATTTCATACTTCCGAGATAACTAAAAATGACCGTGTTGGGCATGGGCATTTTTGTCTTTCAAAAACTTTACGAATCCTTTAAACCCTTAAGTATAAATTAAAACTTTATGAATATTTGTTTTAACTTTTCTTTCGCATTTCGATTTGAAAACTTTACGGATAAACTTCAAAACACCCACAGATTAAAACGATCGGATGCATTTAAAATTATACGCACGAGTGTTTAAGTAATTCATCGAAATGTTATGTTTTATTGAAAACCGTATTAGGTACTGTGGTCTACGGTAATAACATGTGCACGGCACTAAGCGGAAGTAAAAATTTATAATAATTACACGTCATGACGAACAAAATAAACGTTGACAATAGTATTTGAAATTATGAATGATGCGACAAAAATCCGTGAAATTACCATTTTTCGAAATCCGCACTAAAATCAACCACACACGACAACTATATGTCAAATGTTTTACCTAAAACGATTTTCGTCGTAATTTTAAATTTCACACGCTTTTGAGAGTTAAAAAACTAAATTTGTTTTTTATTATCTTGTAACGTGGTGTGCATACATATAGAATGTGTGTTTTTTATTTTAATGAATGAGACGAAAAATAAAAAAAGGTTCTTTTGCTCAAGGGAATTGCTAAGATTTTATCGATAACCTAATATAATAATAATAATAACTACTTCCTTTTCCGTTTGACTCGATAAATTATTATTTTATCAATGGCGTGGATTTAATAATTAATAACCTATATATGATTATAATTGGTACATAGATTATATAACTATAAGCATAATGACCCGATGTACAAATTGATCTTGTTATTCGTTAATTAAATGCGATTAAACTTATACGAAATTACTTTTCTGTAATGAATATTGAATATATTATGTTTATGATAATTTATTGTAACATCTAACTAAATATGGCTAATTAATATAACAGTTAAGGAGATTAAACTTTAATCTCAACTGAGTATATGCATTTAGAGTTAATAGGATTTGATTAATGATTTTGATTCAAATATTCGGAGGTTGTTAAACGGTATACGTATTATATTATATTATTCCAATTAAATCATGAAACATCAAAACAAATTTTTCAGGAAAAATATTCAAAATAATTTTACGTCAATCAATTAAAATTTGACAAATGTCAGTAGAAAACATTATTATAAGCCACAATGGTTATAACAGTGAACAGCACTACGAAAAAGATCTTGCTGTTCGCCTGTTCAGCTATCATATATTATTGTGGAACCTACCAAAACAGGTAAACGAATCTTTTTGAACAAATTGCGTCCCGGACGAAATTCATATTACCTTTTTATCTGTAGTTGAGTGGTTCCTAAAGTGATATTGAAATAATAAAAATATGTCAGGTTATATAAGAAATCGATATTGTGAAAACATAATATCATAGGTATATAAATCATAAGTCATAATCTTTAATCGTTATTTCATTAATATTTAATTTATATTATTATTATTTTTTTTTTTAATTTTAAAATATTATCAAAATAAAAGTATCATGAATTGCGTCCGGGACGCAATTTGTTCAAAAAGGTTGGTTTACCTGACTTGGTACGCAATTCGTGTGCACCTATTATTGTAGATTATTTTGCAACAAAAAAATAGATTCTTATCATCCAATCAATTAAAATTATACTATAAAATCAAAGCATCGGGTACTTACAGTAAATCCCAATATTGTTTAGAAACATTATAAATCAGAAAATATAAATTCGACAGATACACAATATTACATACATCAATAAGAAATGCTATAATTGTGCATAGTTTTTTAATCTATATATTAGTATTAGAACTACCTGTACGATTTACAATCAATCACTAATTTTGAGTTGGTGCCATTTCGGTGGTATAAATAATTTCAATTAAATGCGTAGATGATTGCAGAGGAATAGAATATGATTTTCAAAACTTTAATGTCTTGTCTATACTACGTCATATTATGTATTAATGTTCCTGTGTATTGTACTAGAACATTTCCGATCATCCACGAGCTATTGTTTTTATTATCATCGTCGTCATTATTATTATTATTATTATTATTATTATTATTATTATTTGAAGGGGATGTGTGTGTGTGGGTGTGTACGAAAGCCATTTGAATTTAAATAGAATTCGTATGCAGACCTCGTATACATGAATAAGATTCCCATCGCACGGATGTATGGAATTTCGTAACCACAATCATTGTACGACTTGTTTAGTTATCTTTATATTAGCATTTAAGTTGAGTAGCATTCCAAATCTTGTGAGCAATAATATTCCCGACCAGATACGTATATGGATTCAATAATGGAGCTTTGAGACTTACATATTAATAGCGCTTAAGATAATACCTGACTAAAGGGTAAATAATATATTATGTAAGTACATATTATTGTAATGTGTTATGACGTGTTGTTTTTAATAAAAATACATTTTTATCATCTAAACAATGGAAATATTATGTACTTAAGACAGTCGGTTGGCTTTAACTGTTTAAATAACTTTCAGAGGCGCTACTCACACGCGTGTCCCATGCATTTATAATTATTAATATTATAGTGATTTTTTTTCCAAATTTAGTTGTGATTATTACACTTAAATGAAATATTAGTTGAAAATATTTCTTTTCAATTTTAATTTGAAGCGCTTACGAAACTAGCATTTTCGAATAAAACATTATAAATATTATTTTGCCATGTTTTTGTGGTTACATATTAATCGTGTATCGGTTTTTCACTTTCTTTAACAGCAAGATATTTTCAAAAACATAAATACTTTTCAAAATAATGAGTGCCTGCTGTCCAATTAATCATCCGGTTGAATGTGTGCATTTCTTTTACATGATAATTTTGTTGTCACACTATATGCGTTTTTGTGAGATCACGTCGTAGGTGGGTACCTGTCTCGTATTCACATTTATCGGCATAGAAACTTTTATAAATATAATTCAGAAACTCTCCATTTTAGAACACTGCGACGTTAAAACTGTTCCATTCAGTTATGCGTACTGTATGTGTCTCCGTATATAAATATATAAAATACACGTGTACCTACAACATAATACACACGCTTATCACGAATAAATCAAATGGCATGTTTAATCTCACTTAAATTCAAACAGCGTGCCATAAAATGCGATACATAATAGTTATAAGTTCTAACCCATCGCAATGTGTGTAATATAGTTTATTTCGATGATAATATTGTGATCGTATAGACGATGTTGTGTACCTATACATGCGTTATTTAAATGAATCCGCGTTGTTTTCGATTATTTTGTAATCGATCGAACGTAGTTATTGAGTCGCACTCAGAAATGTTGAACGGTTTTTAGGGGGGGGGGCGTTAAACTTTTTAATACGAGTATTATAATCAATATAGGTACAGTATGAATTAAATTTAAAATTATATGTAAGTCTATAGTAAATACATATGTATTTGTCAAGTGTCCATGGGGGTGGTGGGGGGGGAGGAGAAGTTCGATTTATAACAAAAACAATAATAATATACGTTCGAGTCGATTGATTGATGCGAGTTGAAGACGTGGGACCCGCTACGCTATTTACCGGTCCTGCAGTTATTGCCGGAGGAATGCGGTTTGAATTTAACACGAGCGTTCCGTCACAAAGTCGAAATTACTCGAAGATTTGACTATTTGAGATTGATTGACTCTACCAAATTCGACGAGGGACGACAACGACTCCAGCAGACCAGAAGACGATTAGCCGAATCACATATTGGCCCGCGCGATTCGCCTTTGCAGCAGCTGCGGTGTTACTACGGTCCCCGCAATTGTGGAGACAATTATTGTTATTATTATTATTATTATTGTATAGGTAGTAAACAATTCAAATTGCGGGAAGCGTAGAAACCCGAAACGACATCGTTCGTCAAAGGTCTTATACACTTCCCCAGTTTTCGTTTGTTTTACTTATAATAATGTTATTATTGTTATAACAATTATTATAATATTATTGCACAACAAATAGATTTTAGGAACACCAAACAAAGGTTTGCAGGTGGTTGGTCGATGTTGGTTACTCAAACAATTAGTCGATTTGATAGGTATAATTTTTGGAAAGGGTAGGTATCTGTTGCACCTCTTCGACCAGTGTTATAAGACAATAAAACGACACTACTTATACGTTTTGACAACAGAACTAATTAATTGATAGCTAGTTTTTGAGTTGTTGGTTGTGATGTTTAACACAAATAGAAATTATATAGTTTTGACTGGAAAATAATGTTTGATACGATGTGATATTTTGTGAATCAAAATGATTACTCAGATTATAACATAAACCAAATTCCACCGATATCAGAATATTAAACATTTAATTAAACACTGCGATGATAATGATAAATCGCACTTACAAAGGTACGAACATTGCTTAATTTACTGTGTATGGAATTCCCGACCAAATACATCAAAACCCGTGTTCCATTTTGACTTTTAGGATGCAAATACTGAAAAAATGATAAATCGCTCACCTTTAGGTGCAATGATTAATTTAATTTACTGTATTTTATAGAATGTGACAGAACGCGCGCGTGTTCCGACTCACCTATTTATTATATTATACTATGTTGATTGTTGGTGTTATTGTTTTTTTATTATTATTATTTGTACCAAATGTAAATTCACGTGGAAACGAGAGAATTAAAAATAACAATTAATTTAAAAAAAAACACAGTTTGACGTTTTGCAAAAATTGATTTGGCGATATCTATAGAACTTGCGTGCACAATTCAACACGATTATACACACGTATCGCACGCGCCATATAATTATTATTAATGCACGTGAACACAATAAAATGTGTGTAATTATTACAGTAATAGGCACATTGGAGAACGATAAAAGTAATTTTCTACATTTAACATTCATGTAAATAATAAATATTACAATATTATATATTATACATATTATTATATATCAATATAACTTATTAAATTCAATATCGTCGTATTTATTAGTATAGGAACTACAATTTAGTTTTCTTTTTTGTAAACATATTTTAAAGAAAAATTTAATTAAATGACCAAATTTTATACTTATTATGTAGGTATATATAACGAATAATTGTAATCAAGTTTGTTGAGGAAAGCCTCAAACTATTTTACTTTGTATTAATTTCTTCTTGTCTTTGTACTGTACTTTTTACCCTTTTGGGGTGTTAAAACAACAATAAATAAATAAATAATAAATAAATAATAAATAATACGAAAAATTGTATATTAGGTAGAACGTTGAAATAATATATTCTTGACTTTCACTAGAGGTGCATGTTTGAATTAATAACATTTCCAGAGGACAAACTACGAAAAATTATGTACCTTTGTACATTAGGCTCAAATGTAGGCATACTTATTGCCTATTATAATACGTTTTATTCGAGCTACTTTCATGGCTAGTTCTGCAAAAAATACGTTTGTAATTTGTCAATGTTTTTCATTCAAAAGGTATTTACACCGTGCGATTTCCTCTCTCGTCGAACAGATTTTTCAATCTCTAAACAATTTAAAAGGTGATTTTTTCAGTATGCCCCCCCCCCCCATATTTCCTTTAATATTAAATTTATTCACATTCTGATGTTTAGAATTTTGAAGTATAGGTACCTAAAGACCATATTATATTAAAATTGATGATAATTTGTATACCATTTAAGTAGAGTACTAGGGCGATACAAACTTCTATATTTTTTCTAAGTGAAGGGGGGGGGAGGGGGAGGAGGTTCTATTTGAAAAACAGTAATTTTAAATGTCACATGATCATCCTTAAGTGGTACAAAAAATCGTTTCATGTATTCGAAAATATGATCTTCGAGTGTTTTGAAATTCTAAAAATCAGAACATTTGAATATATTATGGTGCATAATTTAAGCACACAAATAGGGTGAGCATATATAATGAAACACTGTAAAACTACGTGGACGACTCAAGTTAGGATATTTGTCCAAAACCGCGGGGACACGTACCAACACGTCGGACGAATGTCTGAACTCCCTTTTCCACGCGCTCCTCAGTGTTTGAATAAATAATAATAAACTTTCAATATTTTTCGAATCGCGATGAAATAATGAAAATACGGGGGACGCGCACTTGGGACACGAGTCAGATACAGAAATTCGTGGAGGAAAATAATGAGTTTTCATTGAAAACCAATATTAAATTATAATTTTCTATAAAAGCGGCTACATATTTATTCATCTTATAATATCAAAACATTATTTTATCGGTCGATGGTAACCGTTATGCAAGGGGAGGGGGGAGTTCATTAGGATTGTTTTGATATTACACGCGAGACAGGTGGTGTGTATACGTCATGCCAACGTACGGCGACGCGGGTCATTCGGATTGTTAAGTCCTCCACTCGTCGCGTAGAGGAAATAATAACAATATGTTATTATTATTATTATTATTATATTGTTATTATGGTCTCGGCGACGACGAATCGATTCCAAGCGGTGCCACGCCGGTCCAAATAATGCGTATGCTCTGTTCGATGGAATTACATTTTTCACGAAAACCCGACGTAACCTACATTGCGTTATTGCCATTGTGTACCTTGTAATCCGAAACTATTAACGTTTTTTATACTAGGTATATTTTGAGAAGTAAAAAACAAAATTTTTCTAATAAAAATATATTTTTACAGTTTTCTATTGTCAAAAAATGTTTTACTTTATTTAATGACAATAAAGTGCGTTTTTAATTCCTTATTCCAAACCAGAATATATTTTGTAGTACTTTGATGTACAAAAATTAAATTTAGGACGAGAAGTCTTTACGAGTTATAAGTTGTATTTAAAATATAGATAAGCGGAGTTCATGGCAGGTACCGGAGAAACCCTTCAAAATGTTGGTGGTCCCCTCCGCTAATCTAAACCTTAAATACTTATAACTAATAACATTATATTATAATAAAAGCAGCTCAGACTTTTTAAATTTAATTTTAATCGGGCCCTGCAGTAAACGCAATTTTTTTTCTAAAAATGTAATACCGTTTTTATGTTATAATAATAATAATTTATTTATGTTATTCGAAACGAATTCGATTCGCTGTTCGACGCATGCATATTTTTATAATACACAAAGGGCACGTTTTAAATTGTAAATAAACCAAATGTACCGTGTACGCGACGTGTGTATTATGGAAAAACTAATTATTTTTATAATTCCATAAAATGTATCGCTAATATGTTGTGTTTGAAAGGTCGGATAAAAATATTGAAATAAAGAATAGTAGGCGATTTGCATTCGTCATATTTATTTATTTTTTTTAGGGTTGAGGGTTGATTACGGTTTATTTTCAAGAAGTCCCTTATTTACGTTTACGAGTAAAATACCGGATGTCTGACCGTAATAATCGTCCCCACATATAATTTTTATTTTAAATATGATTTTTTTTTTTGTTATTTCTAATGGCCAGTAATTAACCGCCGAATATGAAATTTTTTTTCTGGTCCTGTATATCATCCGATGAGTAGGATTGAGTGATCTAAACCGATTTAAGAACTAATATAATCATTCGTTTCTAATTGCTGTTGCGAGGTCACAAATTTAATGACAATTGGTAGGAAATTAAATGTGAACATTTAAATCATGAGAAATGTATAGCCTAAATAAAAAGTTTCGAGAGACATGTCGTGTGTCTTTCGTCTCACAAACGTACGCAGCATAATAAGGATACAATATTTGAGTCCAGTCGAACACATTTTGTGTGGTTAGCTGTAATATTAGACATTGGTATGAATATTGACCTATGACTATCAAACGTCAAGTTAAATATTATGACATCATTTGCAGTGTTTTGAACGTCGATGTTTTACGATATTTTGAACATCAAGCAAGTATGAGCATGTACTTTTTAAACTTAAATATTTCAAATATCGTAAAAAACCAACATACAAACACATATTATGATTTTTTTTATTGTTTAGTTAGATTTTACGTATACATATATTAGTTGGGTCTTTATGACTATTATGGAAAACAATTGAAAAACGACTGAAAAAAATAAATTACTCGATGTTGACCTTCTAAAAAAAATTCGCAACCTCCCGAAAATTAAAGAAACTCGTTGTTCACGAGTGGGACAAATAATAAAAAAAAACCCTATAAGACGTTCTGTGCACTGATATCTTATTATAATATACATTACCTCAAACGGCTTTGCTATATGATTATCGTTATTTTTTATACATCATGTTTATATCACTCGGACGTTTACTGAGAGGTACCTAAATTGCAAATAAAAATTACTTTTGACATAAAACGTTGGGTTTTTTTTGCAATCGACCTATAACTACAAACCGAAGCTTTTGCATTCTTGATTGCGCTCGAAAAAAAAGATTGTAATATAGACGTTTCTTTGTCTGGCGCAGTTGTTTATCAGTTCAATTGACGATGACATTTCATTAAGTTGCACGCTACCACGGACAATGCACGTTAGTTGTATGTGCTATTATTTCTTCTATATATATTAACGTCATAGTTTCCTTTTATCGTCTAATTGTTGGACGCGGAGTATGCGTGTTTTGTAGTGTACGTACATCCAGAACGCCAATAATACTAATTTTAATATGCTAACGACTTTTACTATCTGTTGCAGTAGGTTATATGTATATTTTGTGTTTAATAATAAAGTAAGTATTATATAATGTGACCGTTTTCATTTGTAATTTTTTTCGTAATTAACTACGATCATTGAAGATGTCGCGGCGCAATGTAGTATATTATGATATTATTGTGCTTGGACCTTATGCGTGTATATACAGTTGATATTCAGTGACCAGCCACTATATTTATTTATTATGATTTATTCTTTTAAATACTATTACAACTATACATATTTGATCCGGTTTTTGATAATATAATGAAGCGATATTAAACTTTGTCACCAAACTACTTTGTGGTAACAACGACGGCTATAGAATGCGCAGTCAGAGCGTTTTCCGCAGATTGAGCGTACGACCGCACCTCACCAAGCCACAATGATGTAGACTTTATTTTCAAAATTATTACCGAATATTTTGTTACCGGGTTAAAAGCGATAAACGCGATAAAGGACTCTGCTACGTTATAATATATGACGTGAAATCATCATTATAATAATATGATATAAACATGACGTTATCTTGACGTGCGATGTACACGAGTTATGTATAATTCTATAGAACATCACACACACTGCGGGCATAATATTACGCGGGTGTTCAAACCTTTCTACCTCTAAATAGCGGACACAATTTCAGTGACAGAGAAAGTCCGGTATTTAGGGGTTTCGCTGTATTTCGTGTATAGACATTTTTTACCTCACGATATGAAAGGTACATATAAATATAATATATGACGTGAACTCGTCATTAAAATAATATGATATAAACATGACGTTATCTATACGAGTTATGACGTATAATTCTATATTTTTATTGAACATCACACACACACTGGGGACATAATATTACGCTTAGATATAGATGCACAAACCACCTTCGACAGAAATCGCGGTGCAAAGATCGTTATACGCGTCCAATGTACAATGTACATCAATCGATCTATTTCAAATATAACTCACAATGGTTGTGTGTATAAAAACCCGTCCTATGTATACGAATATAATGTATACGCAGTGAAACCCCTCCCATAACGGACATTCCTAAATAGCCACGTTTTTTTAGAATAGAAATAATATTTTTTTCAAACCTACAAACTTTATGAAGTCTCTAAATAGAGGACACAATTTTAGTGACCGAGAGTGTCCAGTGTTTTAGAGGTTTCACTGTACCGTGTAGACATTTTGTTACCCAGCGATTATATGAACGCGTTCGGTACGACGTTGTAATATTAATAAATTACTAATAGGTATATTATATTATGAAAGTTATATGACGTTATCAGCTGTTATAGATACGTGTAATACACGACATATTATACTTCTATATTTCTATAGAACACCACGCACTCTGCGGGCATAACATTACCCGTAAACATGGATGTGCAAACCTTCGACCGAGATCGTTTGATGTCGATCGATCGATTTCAAATAAGTCTCGAGTCACGTGGTGTAAAAAAAGTACAGTAGTATAGACATATCGTGTTCCGCGCTTAATCCTTTCGTATTATACCGCAGATGGAAACGAGTGCCCATATATAATAGGACAATTCGACTCGGTGCCCCACGCCTTCCCCCGAGTGCATTCAAGCAGCGGTGCAGTGCTTTTGTAATTAATTTTCGGCGAGACCATTACGACACGACGAGACGGTGATAACAAAACGTTTCATTCTCGTCGTCGTGGAACAAACTGCTGCAACAACGACGACGAAAATCCCGAGTATATAAAACACTGTTGCTACCTGTGTTATGTATAGTGTGTTTTAAATACATTTCGTATTTTTCAAAAAAAAAAAAAGAGTAATTTCGTGTGTGTCGTAAAACAATAGTTGTAGAGGGTAGGCACAGTCGACTATATTACACATCATTATTATGACAATCGCAAATAATAACGTAATGACATAATTATATCTATAAGTATAAGCTCAATAATAACATTGCAGGTATCGGGTCTCGGACACTTACTCCCTGAGTATGTCTGCTGCCTCAGAGGCTTAAATAAAATATTGTATATTACTATAATAAAATGTTCTCCTAATCTACGCACGTGCAAAACGGTTCTCTCGGCGATAATATAATAAACATATTCTAATATTACATAATATTGTTATTGTTATTACGAAATTTTAAGGTATAGCGAGCTGGTTCACGGACAACATTATAGTTTCCGAATGGCTTGCCCCACAGCACCCCAGCCACATAATCTCCCCTCCCCGCGGCGGCGTATAAGTCGTTTCGCTCTGCCCCTCGACCCGGACGCTCGGCTGACTATAAAGTTGGTAAACGCGTCCGCTTTTACGGCGGTAAAACTTCGTTAATTACCATAACCCATTAATCATTGAGGGCAATCAATTAGTTAGGCGCAGTCCTTGATTCGCAAGTTAAATGACGTCAGAAGGTTTTTCGTTCTGTTTATTTTCCCTTGTCGCCGTCGCCGCCGTCGTCGTCACCGCGTTGACGGACGGTCGTGTGACCGGCGGCGGACAGGTGGCGGTGGAGGAGGATTTGATATACGCCTATAGAAAATACCTTAATGCCTCCATATAATATTATTCGTTCTACCCATATCGCTCAACGCCTACTACGAGGTGTGTGTGTGTCTGTGTGTGTAAAAGCCAAGTGTATTATATACATACATACACGATTTACAATGAAATATCGATCAGCTGACCGTGTTCGGTATACTTTGTAAAATTAAAATTCGATCGACCTTACACGGCCGTATTATATCTTATATGGCTTTAATGCATAATGAAATTTTTCAAGTTTATAATATTAGAATATAGTTTAGTTATATTTTGCAAACTTCATCTTGTAGCAAACAAAAACAATAAATAAATTAAATTGATTCGAGTAAATAAAGCTTTCTTAGAAATTAAAAACAAACACTAATTTAAAATATATGCTTTAAGTGATTTTAAAAGAGCTAAATTAAAAAGTAAACTTTTAATATGCCTTTTAATTTATAATTTAAAAACAATATTTTATATGCCCGTTTAAACGATCTTAAGTCTGAGAATTTAAATTTCATTATGGAACTATATTATAGTTACTCGGACGATAATAATAATATTATACTAAAATAATGACTGATAAAATAATAACTAGAATTACTAAACTGTATAACCTCATCTGATATTTGTATTTTATATGTTATATTCACATACTTTAACTTTTAACCTATATGTAAATAACTATCATTGTATTTAATATGTATAATTCCCTCTAGCACATAAGTTAATCTTTACATTGTACAACATGCCAATAACCTTAGTTGTTGCGGCTTAAATTAATAAAAAAAAAAAAAGTAATAACTCTGACATTACACCACATTATATAACAAGTATACATTTCACTATAGGTTGTATATTAGTTTAAAATATTTAAAATGAATCTGGGCGTAATATCTATCAGATTGAAGAAAAAACATTTAAACTTTTCATGTAATAAAAAATGGTAATGAATAGATAAATAATTGAGCACACTAATCGCAATATTAATATTTATTCATTTTATTTTTTTGACAAAATGAAAAAAAGTCAAAGTGAATAATAAAACTAGAAAATGTGTATGATATCATATAGTACGTAGCTAGATTATTGGTATTTAAATTCAAATTTAGCGAAATTCAAATGTCGATTATAATGTAATATTTCCAGCGTAAAAGCCAGTAGGTATTTTATATTCTTATACTAAACATACTTAGTTTATGCATGTCAATCCGTAGTTTGGCTACTTTTCTAAATAATACTACACGTCCAAACTATATTGACACAGCCGGTATGTATGTAAATCGACTAAATTTAGACGACATTGACACATCAGCGCAAAAATCCCGTCCGAACACTTGTCCCGAGCATGATATAGTAATATTTTTTTTAGTCATATCGCTCGACTACACTCTTTTTATATAATAATAATATACGCCCGTGTGCCACTCTCTGATCCGTCTGGCGGTCGCATTCGTTAAATAATATTTAGACATAATTATATCGGTCAATACTTACATCATAACCAGTGCTCGAATTGCGAATTCTTAAGTAGAGGAGCTCAATACATTTTAAAAACTGAGTTCCAAGTTCAAAATTATTTTATACAGACTCGTGGAGGTTAAACAAATTATATATGGATTTATGTTTTAAACTCACCTTATTTTGCAACATTTCTCCTAATAAATTACTTATCATTCGTTCACTCGGAAAAGTTATTTTTATTATTCCCATTTTGATAGCAATAATACTTACATGTGTTTTAGTTGGTAATGAAAACATTATAATTACCAGTGATAGTTTATTGTACATATATCTGTGCACTACTAAAATAGACAAAGACCAAGAGTGATATAATATAAACTAATAATAATTAAAAAAAATAGCATTAGGTATTAAGTAGTCTAAATCATAAAGGAGACTAAAGAAAAATATTTGTTGAATACAAAATTCATTAGGTAAGTTGACAACAATTTAAATCTATTCCAAATTTTCTAAAAATTATTTTTGGCATTAGTTTGAACCGTTTCCCCATCTGAGTAAAAAAAAAAGTAGGGGTAATCAAAAAAAAAATTAGTAGAAGAGCTCCGTCTCCCTGCGGACCCCTCAATTTGAGCACTGATTATAATATTATGCTGTGTGCTGCGGATCTAATTAGTGACGATCAACAAAATAATAGTTAAGATATAGTTGATTACACGATTTTTGATGTCATATCATCATAAACGACATAAACTAATACCGATAACTTACTATGTAGGACGTAGGTACATGGAAAACAACAATGAAAAAATGTCCATGTTTCAAAATATTTCATAAAATATATTCTCAGCAAAAACTTTAAAGCAATTATATTATGTTGGCCAGTATAGTAATTTTTGGTCCCCGTGTATTTCCTGGATACGTTTCAAGTAGGTATCGAGTTAAATAAATTATTGTTCCCAATTATCGAAGTCGCGTGTTCATATAATATTTTTCAATTCACGAAACCCGCGAGATCAAACTCATCGATATGATTTTCGTTGATATTAAAATCGATACGTTGTCGTCATGACGTGCTCGTCGCGATATTGATATCGTTGATCATCATAGATACTAATTATTATTAATACTCGTAATATTATTACGGCGAGCGATTGGTGGACACCGCGTGTTTGTTCATTTTGTGTGTGTTAGTCTCGTGCGGCGATCCGTCGAGTACACATTACAATTTATTATATTCGCGTGCATTTCAGGGTCATCCGAAATCAGTGGCGGGGAGATTACAAACAATAACCACGGTAACCGTAATCCCAGTCCAAAGTTTATTAACGCCAAATTCGGATCGACCAGTATTATAATATTATTATTTAACATTGCTGCCAGTACTTATAATGTATGGGTGCCGGGTGGGTATAATACATCCATCGTTCGATGTTATATTATATATTTAATATATAATACGGTCTAGTATTAGTAGTATCACTATATTATTATATTATAATCCAAGCCTCCTTGACCGAAAACCGAGATGTACAAACGACGCGTTTACCGTTTACGATGGACCTGCGGTCGGCAGTTTGATAAGATTAATTAATTATAACGAAAGTTGTAGCAGTAACATGCATCGATTAAAATATGTTAAACATAATATAGATATCGGCAGTCTATAAAGGTTGTACGAGACTTTATTATATACTCGTATGAACGTATTATGTCATATAAAACAACGAATAACGAATAATAACTATAAGGTACTTACTGCAAGTATCGCTGGTATACTGTACGATGTTTAACTTCTTGAACTGTAAAAACTGATCCGATGCGTATCGATACATTCCAATTTCTTCCACGAAAATCTTGATGCTCGGCACAAAATTATTAAAGAATCAAGCTGTACTGCAGAAAATACATGTAATAGGCATACGCGATATTACGTATACTTACATATTTCAAAAGTCTTGACACTAAAAAGCGAAAAAACCATAACATTTAACTTTATACAATATTCTTGTTATCAATATCATAACATTCATAACATTATAGGTCTACTCTCGTCACACGACTATTACTAGCCGCGGTCGGACGCCGAACGGCCGAACCTTCAAATTTGAAGGTATATACCACGGGATGGCACCTTGACCACGGTACAGCCACCGCTACCCACGTACACACACACACACACACACACACACACAAACGCTTACCTAAATAATATAGTGTGCGAGCCCACTGCAGATTCGCAATAAAATCGGCGGCTGATACGGTTGAATGCAATCAAAGACCAAAAGGTATTACGTGCCAACATGTTTAATGGCCAACGTTGGTCTCCGCCGCGGTAGTCGGAAGTAAACAAGATAATAATTTTCCCGGCCATAAATCGTTAAATACAAAATGGCCGCCTTCGGGGTTTTGCCACCACCGCAAAGAGCCGAGCGGCAGACTTACGTTGGAAAACGCAATTACGATTCGTCGAGCATCGCGATCCGTGACCGCACCCGCGTCCGTATCCCCTCCCCACCCACCCACCCCTCACTGACAATATATTTTATGGAACAGTATAATAGTTTATCAGTTACGCGTAGACCATTGAAATATTAAATATTGTACTAGAATATACACATAGGTATAGCAGGTGCCTATACCATAATACGCGTTCCGAAAAATGAAATAAACGTTGACGGTTATCCACAATTAAAAAAAAAAATTGACTAACCAAAAACACCTGTAGATTCATGCTGCAGGTAATGTGTAAACGCACAAATCCGTAATGAGTAATGACACAATATTTAAGTATAATTGTGTAATTGAATATTATATTGTTATAGACATATTTTTATGAAATCCTACTCGGTCATAAAATATAATAATATATTATTGCAATATTATATTTTATAAATACCTTTTACAATATACCTTTATAATATTTTATAATATCCTGCTGTACGTAGAATAGTCTTAGATTTTGTTATTATATTTGTATTGTTTCTAATGTTTCTATACATATACAATACTTCAGATAGGTGAATTAATGTTTCTAACTTTTTTTCGTCTTGTCGATAATATAATGTAAGTTAGAGCAATCTATATAGCAATAAAATACTCATCACACTACTATATAAAATAGAACCCTCTTTTTTATATGTACGTGCATAACTCAAAAAGTACCCAACGGATTTTAGTACAGTTTTCATTAATCAAAAGGTCTAGATTCAAGGAAGGTTTTAATATACAATTTATTCGTATAACTTGATTATAAAAGCTTGATTAATAAATTAAAAAAATTATTTGTGCCAAACACCCATACATCCGTATACACTTAAATAGCATACAATTATCGCCCCGTGCATAGATTTCTCTTGCGATTTTATAAGATTTCAAAAGACATTGTCTCGAGTTCGAACCACGGTGTCAGACACTTATTTTTCGCAATGTTTTTCCGCTTTTTACTTAGCTATTAATTTTCACTCAACGTGATTATTACATCGATTATATGGCGTAATCTTAGTTTTGTTTGTAGAAACACAATAACTGAGTTATTTCAGTATACAGATAACACATTAATTATCGTTGTCGATGCGCATGGTGTGGGGAACTGCTGTTCGTATGTTTTTTGATGTCTAATTTGTTGGACCTAATTGAAAATGTTTATCCAGATTTATCTAATATTTCGACTAAAACGTCAAGTTGGTTTCAAGAAAGGGCAATATTGTCACCAACTAACGATCAAGTCAATAAAATAAATTACATGATACTGTTAAAATTAAATGCACCAACAAAAGTGCACTATTTCGTTGACACTGTTTTAGACGAAGAGGAGGCGAAGACAAATTTATATAATTGACAAAAAAATAAAAATCATACTTCATAACGAAACAAATATATTTTACACTTATATATAAAATTATACTAAAAAAATTAATCAAATTAAATATCTGATATAATTCATATCAAACTTTTCACATATTCCTAAACATATATAAATGTACTGAAATCTAGCTATAGCAAGGCATTGCCGGGTCTGCTAGTATTATATAATATGTTAAAACTTATACCTATTTACTATAATATATATTATAATGTACATAGACTATGTTCATAGCTCAAAACGGATGGCATTTAGCAAAATCGTGAAAACAGTACAAAAAAAAATCAACACATATATAATAAAATATAAATTAAGAATTTAACAATATCGTAGTCGATTTGCTAAGCGATAATAACAATAAAACTCGTCGAAGCTCTAAGCTAGAGAATTTAGAATTTTGACGCCAAAGGTATAAATTCCACCCTTGAACACCCCAGCCAAAAGAAAGTAATATATATAAAAAAATTATTGGAAATCTGAACATACATTTTATGCACATAAGATACCATCATAATATACGTCTAGATTTCTTCTCGCAGAAGTCTTGTATAATATTTCACATGAAACATACTTTAGCGATTTTATGATTCAAATTACACTTAAAAACCAAAATAATAAAATTGTCATCGGAACCATAACGACGACGTAAGCCATTATCGTTGAAATACGTTTTATACGATTTTACCTAATAGGTAATAATCATTATTCATGAATTTGACATGGTCAACATTTCATAATGTTCCCATATAATAAAATAAAATAACGCTGTATATACGCTATTTAAAAGCCTAAAATATTTGATTTCTTGGTTGATGAATGAAAACGGATGAAAAAATGCTGTCGCCCCTAAGTTCCATTAAAAAATCTTCAGGGGCGATGGTTCCCACTCACCCTTCTAAATACATCGATATCCCGAGCACAATATTAAAGACAAAGCAACAACAAAATCATTTTATTTCTCGAACATAATGATAATAATTAATATATATATATATATATATATAATTCAATTTAAGAAAGCCAATGCATTCAAATGTACAGCGTAGGTAGTATAAAATATATCTTTCGAAGCCCTTAGCGGCTTAGCTCAATCAACATCTACATAAACATCGCGTTTCTAGAATTTCTTGTGTTGTGAGCTGATATAACCAAGTAATTGATGCTGTACCATGAATAAAATATATATATATATTCTCGTAGCTAATAACACATTAAGTTTTTGAAGCTTTAACAAGATAAAAAAAAAAAATAATAATAATGATAATAATATTAATTTCATATCATTCAATATTATGCCACGCGGAGGAGAGTAAACAACAAACTGCTGTGCGGCAAACGCAAGCCGTTTGTACACACGAAACGAGTCAACTAAACCATGAACTAAACGGAATAATTTGAATTAATGTATATAATATTATTAGGTATACATAAATCTGATAGTGTATTATTATAATTGTGAGACCGTGTTAATATATAGATATACTTCGATTTCGGATATGTATATAAAATACACACTCACAAACGCGAGTACATATTCAAATACATATAATAATAATAATAATATAAGCCATAAGGTGTATAAAGCAAAATATGTAACATCCGTACAACGCACTATAGGTAATCAATTGAGTAATAAAAAAAATTTTTAACCAGTTTTCAATTTAAAATTCTAAAAAAGGCTTAATATTTATCAAATTGATTACAATTGATAATTAAATCAAATTTAAAGTCACGAGTTATACTTAAACATTGTTAGGAACAGATGACAAAAAAGTCATCTGGATAAAGATAGGTAACACTAAATTGTATCTAAGATGCAGATGAAATATAAACAAATCAAATCCATCTTACAAAAAGATATAAGATAAAAATATTTCATCTAGTTAAATTACAGATAATCATAGAAATTAAAATTAAAATAACTAATTTAAAAAATATATATATACTGTCATGTAAGTACATGCCTGTATAATATATTTACTTTCATTGATATTTACAAGTAAGAAATTTTTATTATTTGTATATGTTATGTGTATATAAAAATTGGTTTACAGTTAGTTCATAGTCAATAGATTTATATTATGAAATATAAAACTCGAAATATATTAATAGCACCTCACTTATTTGGTTGTCAGACTTATCAATCATCACGAATATCAGGATATGTAAATTATCACAAATTTATTGTTTTGATTATGATACATGTATTATTATTTACATACACATGTTATAAATATATAATAATTGTATACAAATTAATTGGATGAATATTATAAATTATGATATTGTATCTAGGATAGTATGTGATACATAATAATAACAAATGTTGTATACAATTAAGGTTTCCCTTAGTAATAAACAATTTATTTCAAGTCAATTTATAGGTATAATAGTGTATAATGTAGCACAAATATAAGTATAATTAGTTAAGTTTCTTACATGTCAAGTTGATTACCCTATTCTGTAAGGAAGCTTGTGGCGAGAAGTGAATCTTCGATAATATTTATTAATATTGAAAGTTTAAATAAATAGTTACAAATACAATAAAAGATAAGTACATATTAAATTAAAATTGTTTAATGGATATGTAGAGATAATGAAGTAAACAAAAATTAGAACACAATTATACACAAGGTAATCTTAAAATTCTTGTGTCTGGACATTTTATGTTTCTGCGATGAATATAGTATTTTGACACAATGGGCAAAATGGCACAGTGGTCTAAAAAAAAAAAAAAATTAAAATAAGATAAGTGCATTTATAACTTTTTTTACATCAAAGAATAATTATTGCTATAAGAATCAAATTAGTAACAAATAAACTAGAACTTTATACTAGGGATTATTGTGAAGAGTACTTGAGTAAAAAGATTAATGAATATCTTAAGTAGTCAAATGCATCTGAATACCTTCACAAGTATTCACTAAATATTGTCCTATGTAAACATATTTTTATTTATTATATCACAATCGATTTTTTCCCAGTGTTTTAGTATATGTCATATTAATGTAATAATTTAAGATCAAATTATTTTAATTTAAATAAAAATCATTAAACAATTACTCACCTGATCACTTTTGTAGAGCAATTTACGCAGACATGCAGCGTGGAAATAATGGTTGCATTGTGTAATTTTTGCTGATACCATATTTTGAATACATATAGCACAGATATCATTCAATTCAGACAATTGAATAGTAGTTGCATCTGATAAAGATTTAATGATTTTCTCAGCTGTACGGTGTTTAATAAACTCTTTCCAATCATTTATACCAATAAACCGTATGTATACATACATATGTAAGCACATTTGTATAAACGATATCACTAATGCATAGATTGAACCATCAGGCAATAAAGTAACATTATAAACATTATTCAGAAAAAAAAAGATGCCAAAATATAATTCCACCTAAAATAAAAAATATAACCATAATATTAAGAACAAAATGTAACCATAATATTAAGAAATAAATGTTAAGGATTTCTAAAATTACCGTAGTGCCAAATGATTTTATATTGTACACATAATCATCAAATTTCTCCCAAGATTTTGTGCAATATTCATCAATTAAGAATAATGAATAGACAGCTAATGATACTAATACTTTTATAATAATTTTAATATAAAAAGAAGAAACTGCTAGTAGCCAAGGGCTAACTGAATGTTGAGACCACAAGTATGTCAAAATAGTGATTGGAAACACTATAAGAAATCCACAAACTAAAAGAGCTCTTAAATGTCTAAAACATCAAATCAAATAAATTTTAAAACATTTTTGATAATGATTTATATATTACCTGTTAAGTGGTGAAGTTTTACAACTAGACAAATATGTTAATACTGAATTAACTTTTTTATGGATGTGATATAGTATGGCAGCACAGAGTAAATAAATACCATAATAGAGTCTTATTAAGCGCTCTTCTTGATCTAAATTTGTCACTACATTATGGATAGCTAGTACAAAAAACAGACATGAAGACATTGTTTCAATATTTTCACCATCATCATCATCAGTTATCAGCACCTAAAAAAATAAACTGTTAAAAACATCTAAATATTTAAATGCATGTTCAGCATTTTACCCATTGAAAGAATGATCCAATAGAACAACAAACGTATGATGCAATACTTGTCATTCCTAAAACTACTATAATTGAGTTGGATCCTTTAATTAACAAATATTTCACGGCTTCAAACAAAGTTTCATTTAGTACTTCCATATCAGATAACAGGTATAGAATTTGTACTATTACTTGTACGGCCCAAAACAATCTCAGAACAATTGGAATTTTGAGACTATTCAGATCCACTTCAACCCGAACAAACATTTCATAATAACTACAAGAACGAAATATACATAATAATATCAAATAATACTATAATAGGCAAGTATTCAATATACATAACTTACATAAAATATTAAGATTAAGCTTAATATTTGCTACTTAGTTGGTGCATATAAATAACCATAATAATATAATTAACTAGTAAAAGCAATAATAAATGTAAAATGTACTTACTTGGTTGTCTGTAATGCACGGTCATATCTATTACAAATTAAATTTGCAATTGTTAATAGGTTCAACCATAATGTTTTCAATGCACAAAATATTGGCAATAATGTTGATAACAATGTTACTTTATTTAAAAATCCAGGTCTCCATGTTACTGGTAAAAATAAGATTAAAGTAGGAATGATAAAGCTAAAGCTAAAAAGCTGAAATATTTAATACATTATTTTTATTCAGATGAAAGTTAAATAAATTGTATATGTATTTACTTTATGAATTGATTGGTTTGTAGTAAATTGATTTGTAGTAAAGTCTTGTAAACACTCAAATACTAGTGCTAGACAACACTGTAAAATTAAATTGCAGAATAAAAAGTATAAGGAATATGTAACTTGTAATCCTGTAAAAAGATATAAAAATCCATCGACATCCCATGTTATATCTTTATTAAACATGTCAGTTTTAAAGTTTTCATATTTTCCGTAAACATCTTTCGGTGTTTGTATGTTTGCCCAATAAGAAAAATATACAATGCAGAAAGAAACAAAATGCAAGTACACTAGGTATAAGTATCTGGCAGGTAGAACAAATAAAAATATTGATGAATAAAATACTGAAAAAATAAAATTGAATTACCTAACTGATAATGTTGTATTATTTTCCTTTGAAAATTTATTCAACTTACTCAAGCAGGATATTATTATTCTGATGACTGATAGAAATATAGCCGTGTAATAGTGTTGAGCGGACTCGTCGATCTCAATTTGAGTGAGTGTGTTATTTACAAGGCCATTATTTACTGGAAATATTTTATCAGCTAAATCATGAAACCCGAAAGTCGTTTTGAAGAGTTCATCCATAACGAATAAGAATGGAACCCTCAACAAATTACAAAGACTCATGATAGCTATTATTTTGAATATTTAATCTCTAACTATAACAAAATCTGAAAATAATTACAAAAATTATGCACGTATTGGTTATACATCAAATCAGACATAATAATAATATGTGAATGAATACTTGAAAGTCACTGTGAAGGCATTAACAACCACAGGAACAGTGCCCATGCCGCACAGCCAAAAATGAAGAGATACGACTGAGAATAACGACTATTTTATAAGAAAGTGAAACAATAACCTGTCCATTATCAACAAAACCGTGCACGAGACACGATGGCATTGTGGACATGTGGTTATGTGATGTTATCATTTTTGATGCAGCGTTGCCAACCTCTGTTAGCCTGGGGCTTCGCACACTTGTCCCGAAATGTCATGAGGAAATAAGTGGTCATACGGTGATTACCATGTAACCAGGGGTATGACCACGGATATAGATACTATGGTTGCACGTCGGCCTATATTGGATCACAGCCGCGTTGAGCGGCGCCGAATGTTCTTATCAAATCTGACGAAAAGTCGCGTTTTACTAGCGCCCTCTACAGTAAGAACTCTTATACCATGTTACCATAACTCATAGAGTAATAAAACCATAACTTTACAAACATATTTATAATTTATATAATCGCGGGTATATGATATACCAGGTCATAGAGGGCGCTAGTATCACGCGACTTTTTTAAATTCTTGATAAGAACATTCAGAGCCGTCATATCCGTGCTCGTTGTGCAACCATAGTATCTATATCCGTGGGTATGACAGGGGCCGGGACAGATTTCCCGACTACACTTACACAAGGGCCTAATGTCATGTTGGTGTACGGAGTACGGACTCGTTTCCTAGGTTCAGACTCCAGACCATATGTAAACAAGAACTTGATCAGCTGATCGAGTGTCGCTTCTACGCTGTGACCGACTTGACGCGTAGCAGTTCAACAGTTATTTTATTTTTTTTGTCCGAGCTCAGCGAAACGAGCAAGTGGCCACCTGGGCATCGCACTGTCAGTAACTGTGCTGCTGGATAACTGGTACACTTGTGTACATTTTTTTTCCTCCTTGGAGCTTCGTAACAAATACTCCAATCTCGTTGGCTTGAATGGCTGCTTGGTACATCGTCCCCCCCTTGACCGTGCTATCCAATATACGTCCAGTTACTGATATAACAATACAATACATGCTAGATATACAAGTAATAATATAATGTTTTATAAGTTTTATAACATTATTATTCATTTTAAGCTTTTGGTAAGTTTAGTTTGTCCAGTTGGTTGCTAAAAAGAGTGAATGATTTTTCTATGTCGGGTGATTGTGTGAGACGTAAGTGCAAATTCTATTATAATTCTTATAATTTTACGAGTGAAACACTCGATTGTTAGAACTTAACTTATCGATGACTCACTTGTCAATTATCGAAATCAGTCGATTGTTCCCGCTATTAGTAAACTAACATAGACTAAGATATATTTTAGTTGTATCCTTGAAGATTATAATTCTAGTCTTCATGGTTGTTTCTTAGTCCGTTATTACTGATTTCAATTTTAAATGGTTCAAATGACTGAAGACATTCAAACATTCCTGCCTTCGAAATGAGCCAAAGTGCCAAACCTTATCACAAATCCTTATTAGCAAGTTGGCTGTCCTTAGATCAGGTAATACTATGAATGGAGTCACAGTTTATTAAATCAATACAAGAAATTGCTGCTGACATTAGAGATTAGTTACCGAATTAGGTGTTCCATACATGCGCATGAGTGACTCAAGGTCTTGCAAATTGATAAAAATCAAATCACCAAATTGTGTTTTGAATTTTGATAGCAAATAACTAAAAATTATAATATTAAATGCACTATAATACTAACTATAATAATAATATGAGTATAAACCACTAACTTAGATGTAAAGATATAGAATTATTTTTTGAAATAAACCTATGGATAATTATGCGAGGAGTTGCATCACGCATACCCACATCAAACACTTTAATCAGAGACTCTTCGCTAATATCGGCAACAAAATGATACGCTGTGGCTACATCCATAGTATATGATGTAAGCAGTACACTACAACCCTTTACACCAAATTATAATTCTTATCAATTCCTAAAACTTTAGAGTTTTAGTTGACCATCAACGTGCGTCGTGCGACTAAAAAGTAACATGCATTTCTTATATTATTCTGACGACTTTGTCTCCGGAATCGATACTCACTCTCAGCGATTTGCTGACGGAGCTAGTAAGCCATAAGATGTACCTATCGAATGTAACGATCTAACGACACAAGCAGTCACCTCGATTCTTTTATGGGTCAGGAAAACGGATACAGTTTTTCGCGGAACGATGTGCCCGTGTGCAGCGAGTGTGTGTGTGTGTGTGCCCGTGTGCGTGCCGATATCCAGAGGTAACGGAATTGTATTGAGATTGTTTTTATTGTTGTTTTTTTTTCGTTTGTTTCCTATTACCTTAAACGCGTTCACGGTCGGGCGGGTTGGTTGTACTTTGTTTATTTTTGGCACGTTTCTGACAAGAAACCCTCCCCCACCACCACCTCGGCCACTGGCTGGCCCCCTACCCCGATCACACGTGCATGGAACACACAGAAATGTAGCCAAAAAAAAAAAAATAAATAAATAAATAAATAAATAAATACAAAAAAAAATGTTATTTTTTCCCCTTTTGGAAACCGTCAAGTTCTATAGTCGAGTCACTTCGCGCTCGCAGCCGTTTTTCCGCGAAGCTTTTATCATCCCCTTCGTCCCGTTTCCGCTGCCTTCGAGCGCCGCGAGAGAGTATATATTTTTTTCCCTCGCTAATGACATTATTGACACGACGCCAATAATAATTCAATGTTCGCCCCTCAGTCACAGTATTTATGTGTATTATATATATATATATATAAATACACGAATATACTGCGATAAGTGACACTAACAATTGGTTACGAAAGCGCTTGTATAACGATATTATATATGAGGGGGCCGCGGACTGGTATGTACTCGAAAAAGGACATCCGCATTTTTAGTGATAAAAACACACACCTGCGGAGTACGATGGCAGTCACTCGTTATCTATAAAGAATTTTTAAAATTTTTGGGAAAAACCACAATTACAATTTGATTATGTTAACGACGTTATTTTGATGATAAAATTGTTTTGAATAACTTGAAATTATGTAAAAATAATATTTTCTAAAATGTATACACTTTTCGAAATTATGTGTTCGAATTTGAATTATGCACCCCGGCCTCTGTAATATTATAAGTAATTTAAATTATTTAGAACAATGTCACCCACTCAGAATTCATATAATTACGGGGAGATTACATAAACTAAAATACATAGTATACAGGGTGATCCAACAAGTATGCTCCCCCCTTTTTTCTTTAATAATGAAGTTTTTCAAAATCTGATTTTTGGAATCTTTAAATATACTCAAAGACCATATTTTCATATTCTTGAGATTTTTTGTGCCACTTAAGGAGTGTCCTGTGGC
Source organism: Myzus persicae (assembly GCF_001856785.1). Lineage (NCBI taxonomy): Eukaryota > Metazoa > Arthropoda > Insecta > Hemiptera > Aphididae > Myzus > Myzus persicae. Next base: position 28,784 of record NW_019104075.1, on the reverse strand, counting down.
TATACGAACCTTTGTTTTTCAAATGAGAACCCCACTTTTTTTTCTTTAAATCATTTAGCAGATAATTCTTTTGAGAATTTTGATGGATCGAAATCAAAATTCCAACGAGTGGTTTCCTAGCTATTGGAAAATTTGTACTAAGGATAATAGTCTATAATATAGGGATATGCTTATATAGTTCTACACATTGAATAAGAAAAATAACTAAATAAATCAACAATGATTTTACTTGCTATTTACCTAAGTGTTCGACTAAATAAGTATAAAATGACGAATTATTTTATATTTTGTGAATAGACTTTAAATAAGAACGTATACTGTATATAAGTATATCCTTCTTCCCTATTATAAACCATATTATCCTTAGCACAAAATGTGTACAGTACTAGTAACTGTAATAGATGTAGAAACGCACCGAATTGTTGAAAACGCGCTGTAGTCATGATTTGTGGTCTTTTTCCGCTGATTAAAATATGTTGAAAAATTCAATTCTCACCGTCGTGTCAGCTAATTTCTAAAAGAAAATATTTATTAAATAATCATAAATAAAATATTATTATAACAGGTAGGTAGGTATAACGTATAAAAAAAACTGCAAAATTGTAGTGCTTTAAAGTTTTACCACAATATCATTTTATATAACACTATTGAAATAAACCACAGTAAAAGATTCTTATAATATAATATTCTCAGTCGTAATGATCTAATTTAAGATAATAATAATATAATAATAATTATTTGTTGTATAATTTTAAATTACTTATTTATCTGATGAAATAATGAACACGAACGTTTCACTATTATAGTATATAATATAATATACTAAGTAAATTAATTACCCGTAGTCCTCAACACAAACCGTGTTTTAATTAGTATCACCAAAACGGTTTTCCACGACTCCGCGCATAGAATAAAAGTATTTTAATTGAAATTTTAACAATAGAGTTGTTAACAGCTATACGTATATTATAATATTATATACAAATACGTATTTGCTTTATAATATGCGCTTTAATCTCAACCGATTAAAATATCAAGTTAGAGTACATACTAAATAATTAATCATACTTAAGCCTACGAAATATACAAATTATTTCATTAATAATTATGATACTAATTTCCACGATAACGTAATAATTAATAAATAATAATAATATGATAATATAAATCTTATTTTTTTTATTTTTCACATAATATATATAGCTTATATTATAAGCTCGTTACAATGAAATCTCGTTGAAATTGAATATTATTTTGCAAGTCAAAAATTTCGCATCATTTTTACAACCGGGTGATATATTATATAATATTATACTGGAAGTCATTATTGTTATTGTTATGTGACGAGTTTCTAAACGACAGCCAAAGAAAGTCAGGTGTTTATTTTTTTATGACTTTTGTGCCAAGTGTCAAGCCGTCAAGGACACATATTTTCGTCCGACGGAGCTCAATAAAATTATATTTGACTAACATTTTTTCGATCACCGATCTAAAATACTTCTAATCATATAATATTTGTATGCTAATAATAATAAGTATCTTTCAATACGCGCATTCGACTTAATATAGATAGTCCGCAACGTGCTTAAATTTCATATTGTTCTGATAATTATTGTAACATTCTATATGCCTACATTAAACATACGTATATATAAAAAAAAAATTAATACATTTGTCATTTGTGATAAAATTTGAACGAAAATAGTTATTTTATTCGACACTATACGCGAATAATTATGATTATATGTTTTATTTAACAGTCGTATTTTTCTTCGTAAAATCAACAATTATATTGAAAGTGAAAGATAAAATATCTAATGAGTAATGTGTGGTTATATTCATCATACATGTACGTTATTATTCTAAATATATATGTGTACATTTTTTTTATTGAGTTATGGCTTCAACATCTGAGGTCTTAAGCCTTGGTTGATTTTAGTAAGTTTATTACTGTGAGGGAGGGTACGGTTGGTTAGAACACGTGTATATAATGAGACGAACATTTGTAACTAAAAACCAGGGTGGTCACCCATCTCAGAACTAGTGAATCAGCTGATGCTTGACTCAAGAACACGTTATTGACTGAAGCCAAACGCTGCGCCACACCAGGCCACAAATATATAATATTCATATTAGCATATAAACCGATCCTGCACGAGTCACGGATTGTATTGAGCACTTACTAAAACAGTATAATTATTATTATATTATACCCTATAATATTATATTTTTGAGATTATAGAAATTCCCGGCAATTAACTTTTAATTTCTAAACTGATCAATGCAGTTATTATTTTCTTTTTTAGACCAATATGAACATTTAAATTGCAAATACATTATTATTGGATTTATTACTGACACCGACATGAAAAAGTCGAAGTTTCTCTCAAGGGCAATTCTATATTTGTATTATTTACTTTCGTTCTACACGTCATTTAAATCTAAAAATGTCCTTGTAATTACCATTTTTACATTTTCACTCAAAGGAGAATAATTGTTGACATTCTAAAAAATCTTGGGACCAATAAAATTATGTCATTAATAATGATGAAAACAATATAATAGTGCTATAAAAGTTAAGAAAACAATGCCGCCGGTATGACATTGTTTTTACTCGAAGTAGGTATATTGATTGCGGGGTTTTCGATTTACACAGATGACCTGCGAAATGATTAAATTCTAATTTTTCTAACTTGCCGTTGATTTCGTCGATTTAACCGACGTCTCTTTCTCTCTCTCACACACACACATACACGCACACACACAAACAAGCTATTCGGTTTAGTAGTTTTCAGTTGTGTTCAACGTGTTCGGTGTTACGAATTACTCACAACGATAATTATAATATTGTTTTCTGTCAAATAATTATCACAGAAAAACTCACATTTGATTTTCATTTCTACGCTTAGGACAAATAAAATTAAAGCTTTTAACCAAACGTTATTTGTGATTCCGAAACGAGGAGTGATAAACATAGCTGTTTAGTGTATATAGTACACCTAAATATGAGTACACAACTCATTCTTTTTGCGCGCACGTCATAAAAACGAAACCAACGCAGTTTTCAAGTCGTCAATACACATAATACTATATATACAGCGCATCTTCGAGTGGCATTTTATAACAGCACTTATCGATGAGAGTGTCTGAGAGGAAGGACGGGGGAGGACTATGGGTGTTTTTTTTTTATAGATTAAGTTTTGATTTGTACGTTATTAAATCCAGTGCGCATACCTACCTAAATGTGACGGTAGAGTACTAGAGTTGAAAATCGAAACTCGAATGTGGTAACTTTTTATGTTATACAAATATTAAACAGTATATTGGGACGAGTTTTATAATGAAAATATGTTTTGTAGTACTGCAGAATGCTGTAAAACATGCAGGCGGACAAGTGGTTATAAAAATATGTAAGCGATATTTTGTTATAAAAATAATATGTACCTAATTGATATACTAGGTTGGCATATTAAATAGGTACCCACCTAATATTGATAAAACTAATGAAATGTAAATTTATAAACGAATAAATAATAATTACAATTTTACAAATTCTTAAGTATAGAATTTATAATATTAAACAGTACGCGACACCAATTTCAGAAACTCTCTTCTCTTGAATACCCAGAGTCTAAAAGTCACTCAAATAGTCAGTGCCTAAGTAAAATTTAATATAGAAGTATAGAACACAATATATCAATTGGAAATAAAAGATTTTTCTAAGTTCGCTATCGATTTTAAAAACGCATCAGCTGTTTTCAAAACCTTATAGTTCAGAAATATATTTGATTAAAGCTTGCAGATTCATGTAAATGTATTTCACTTGACCTCATTCAATTTAATTTTTTTAACATAATGAGGTGTTAAAAAAGCTAGCAAGTGATAAGAATATTATTTCGCAATAAAAAAAAAAATGTAGTTTTGTTGGAATTATTCTTTATAGCATAAAATTATTATACGCACATTTGGAGATCACAGTATGAGTACAATAATAAATAATAGAATTAAAAATTCGTTTTAATAAGTTTTGAAAATAATATAATATAAATTATTATTACCTATGTATAATAGGTATCCATTTCAATAGCCGCATAATATTTTAAAATTTCAAAATTCCCCTTGCCACCGATCAAGGAACTTCTCTGCAAAATTATTTTACCTACGTATTATCATCAGCCATCATTGTCGAAGATCAAATGAATACTACGAAGGTAAACTATATAATAATATTATCATGGCGGCGTAGTGCGATAGGCATTAATTCGGTTATTCTCGAAGTCTTATACATATAATATTATTAGTATTATCGTACCCGTTCGGTTTTTGGTTATCCAAAAAACGTCCGCGAAACGATTTACGAGCGAGCCTAAAATATTTCGTTTTTTCTCCTCTCGTTCGCCAAAGCGACGTGCATCGACGGCCCAAAGTTTAAAGATTTATACGTCCGCGCTGAACAGTTGCGCATTTAAAACGCCAATACGATATACGATAGACTTTGACTTTTACAGCTGCAGTTGTATACGCAGTCACATATTTTATCTATCCACGAAACGTCGTTTTGATCCGAGGAATTATCCCGGCCCGATAAGCTCGATTTTCTCGTGCACAACACCCGCCCGCCCGCCCACCCATCCACCCGCATATTATAACAACTCTTGACGGCTTTTGTTTTATGTACACATAATGACGATAATATACTTTGCGCCCCCTCCACCTCAACCCTCCCCCCCCTGTGCATATATATAGGTACGTGAACTATATCCACACACGCCGGTGTATTCGCAGTAGCTATATTGTGGCGAGGAATGGCAACTTTGTTCGTAATAAATGCGCGAGGGCTCCGAGAACGGAGAAAAGTTGTCTGTAAAAAAAAGTTTACCCAACTCGGATGAATGGATTTATATTGTATATTGTATATAGTGTTCGCGGTGCTAAATACCAAACGTCTTTTTATACGTACAGGGTGATTCAACAAGCATGCTCACACTCCGATTTTCTTTAATAATGCTGTTATAACAAAATCTAATTTTCGCAATCTTTAAATATACTCAAAGACTATTTTTTTTAATTTATGAGATTTTTTGTACAACTTGAGAGTTAAGGAGGGTTCTGTGGCAGCACAAACTTTTGTTTTTCAAATGAGAACCCCCCTATTTACTGTAAATTATTACTATTAAATAATGCTTGATAATTATAGGAAACTGCTCGTTTAAATTTTGATTTCGATACATCCAAATTCTCAAAAAAAACTTGTCCCTTAAATAATTTACAGCAAAAAAAGGGAAGGGGATTATCATTCAAAAACAAAAGTTTATGTAGCCCCAGGATACTCCTTAAGTGGTGCAAAATATCACAAGAATTTAAAAATAACGTCTTAGAGTACCTGTAGTACCTAACTAAAAATTCCGAAAGTCAGATTTTGAATAACTGCATTATTAAAGAAAAAAGAAGGAAGGATGATGAACATAGTTGGTAAATCACTCTGTATATTTATTCTAACTCGAGCCCTAAGTCTCAAACTCTCCGAAAATCCCTGATGGCCGCACATAACGAATACCTACCTGCAATAATACGCAGCCAAAACATAATACTATTATTATATTATGCCTTGTATTCCACTGCAGTTTATTTTGCAGACATCTCTGATATTATTTCGTCGTTCATCATTGATAAATAATTATAGGTAATATTATATGTTGACCATGCTAGCGGATAGGTGCCTATAATGATTTTTATATTATTAGAACATGTTCTTAAATATTGTGATTGTTGCAGAATGTAAGATGTTGTATTGTGTTATCATTTATCATAATAAAGGATAAAAATATATTTGACACTCTCCTTACACGGAGTATTTAGAAATCCGAAGAAACGATATTGTTGATGTCGATATGATTTGTTACATTTATAATAGTTTAAAAAATACGCTTATACGAATATGCGTTGTGTTGACCAATGATAATAATAGGCCTATAAAAAATGTGCTTAATTTCGGACCAATATTTGGGGTGCTCTTACCCGTTAAAGCTATATAGGTATAATACTATTACACAAAATTTAAATGACGTCACGACATTTGACCATGTGTCGCATTTGATATTAGTGTGCAAAGTTTTTCGCATGGCTTACGGGCTTACAGAAAAATAATTTAACAATAATGCAGCTTCAGACATTATAGTGGATATTAAAAAAAAAAATTGTGATTATTATAAATAACTTCTATGAATGCAATATGAATTAAAATTTTTCAAAAAATTATCGGTTTGAAAGAAACATCAGTAGTGAGTTATGTGTCGATAAATCGGTGATAATATAGTAAAATATGAATTTTTACAGTACTCTTATTATAGGATGGAATATACAATCTTCCACTACAAGTACAAAAATATTTTGCGTGTAATAAGAGAATTCATTATTATCTAAAATATTCAAAAATATGTGAAGTAAAATTGTATACTATGAACAGTTGGATCACTTGGATCAGTTTTGTAATTCACTAATTGAAATTTTTGAATACGATTGATTGACATACAGTCTCCAGTTCTGAGATATATTTATAAAGTAAAGTGATTTTTTTTTAAATTCAGCCAGTTATCTAATAGAGATGTTATACGATTTCCTTATTATAATAGTAATAATATTTTTTCAACATGAAGTATGAATGCATTTGAACAACTACGAAAAAAACCTTCTTAAAAAATGAAATTAATTTGGATGATGCCCGTATACGATATTCCAAGCCGGTTGACAATTCAATAATCACACTATGTATTTACTTTTGATTATTAAGATTTGAGTATAAAATAAATAAACATATTTCTTAACATTTTTTTGCATTTCAGATATTAATTCGATACCGTGTGGTGTATTATTATTTATTCATATAAGTTAAATCTATCACTCCGTATATATTATTCTACCACTCGGATTAGAATCATTTATGATAATTTAAACGATTATACTACAGCATTCACATTTACTGCTTTCCATTACCAACATTTTACGATTTAATTTGCATAAATTATATGTATATTTTATTAGATATTAATTGTTTTCACTATCTATATAGCCATTTGATATTATAATATTCTGGATCAAATGGCCCCGAAAGGTATAGTTTGTCAGTTGTGATAACGTAGATAGGTACAACAAAAGTAAAATATGCAACTGTAGTAGTAGATATGACTACTATTGAACGGACTTAATTTCTTAAGTAAATAATACAAAACATAAACTTTAACAAATTGTATTTAAAGATGTTTATAGTATATATAAATTTATTATTTTGTTTTACGGACAAAACGAGAATTTAAAATGATTAATGTAATGTTAACGATTCGAACTAAAAATAAAAATGCATTTTCATTTGAAAAAATATACATAATATATAAATACAAGAAAAACAGCATGTAAATAAAAATAATTTCAAAGTTTCGAGATTCGTTTATGTGTTCTTGTTATACTCCAAGAATGTATAGGAGGACTGAAAGCCCTTGATAATATAATAAAGTAGTTTGAATATGCAAAAATATTCCGAATAAAATGTTTCATTTACTTTTCTTACGCTTTTAAAACGAATTTGGGATTAAACGTCGTATACCAACCTCCCAAAACAAAACTCAAAACACTAGAGCGTTTAATAATAATAATGTATAACATGCGTATACATAATTGGCGGGTTTTTTTTTTGTTTGTTTGCTTGTTGTAACAAGGTTTCGATCGAATTTCACCGCAGGGGGATGGAGACGACGAGTTTAATAAAAACTCGAGATCTTAAGACGCGAAGGTTTTACCGGAGATCAGACACGGTACTTGTGGACTTTATACAATACGGTGGGGCTCGTAGAAAAACGTGTCTACCAGGCGGCTGGATCGAGTCGGGGAGACTTTTCGGTGTCGACGCAGTTTTAAAACAGCGATTGTCGACGGCGGCGGCTGCCGTGGCGGTGGCCGGGGCGAGGAGGCGCCGCGTCCGACGCCGGAGAGCTCTTCAAAGACGCGAAACAATAATAACACAATGGACCGGAAACGGGCTGGCAATAATAATAATTCGGAGGAGAATGACGTCGTCACCGACGCCACAGCCGCGACGAGATTTTCGCAAACTCCGCGAAAAATAACCCTTTGCGTATAGCGGTCGGTGGGCGGTGTGAGGAGTGCCGGGAGACTTTATACATATATATATATTATTATATTATATTTGGAGGAAAATACTAACACCCGACGAATAGTATATTGTTTTTTTATCAACGTCGTAGGTGTACAATTCTGCAGTATACAGGGTGATTCGCCAAGCTCGCGAATTTCAAAATTTCCGCTTTAACAATGAATTTATCCGATTTCCGATTGTTGGCATTTTTAAGCCACTAAATTGCCACTATTAGAGACCATGTTTTTAAATTCTTTGAGATTTTTTCATACCACTCTTTGAGGAGTGTCCTGTGGTGGTACAAACATCTGTTTTTCAAATGACAGCCCCCTTTTGTACTGCGTTAATTATTTAGTTCGAAACTTTTGATGTATCCAATTCTAAATCTGTACTTTGTAGTTTTTGAGTTCTTTAATTTTGTGTACTAAGAATAATTGGTCCACAATAATACTGGTTATAGTGATTGGAAAATGTTAGTAATTAATATTGATCTATCGACATATTTTATGATTTGAGAAATTGAGAAAAAATGAAAAGAAAAAAATATAAATCCTATATTATATCTGATAAAAACTACCTGTTCTACGGAATTTTGAATTATGTACATTTAGGCAATTTTCAAAAAAAATTATCCATTAAATAATTTACAGTAAAATGGGAGGGGGAATTTTCATTTTAAAAACCAAATTTTGTATCTTTACAAGACACTCCTTAAGTAACATAAAAAAATCACAAGAGTTTGAATAAATTCATTATTAATGAAAAATGGGTTGATCATGCACGATAAATCACCTTGCAGTATACCTATGTGTTTTTTTTTCGGGGCGACGAATTAATTTTGAAACCGTAAGTATTATCATCGTCCAATTTTCTGTTTTATTCTTTGTGTATGGGGGGGGGGGGGGGGGCAAAAGTAGCTATTTTTCCTCTCAATAGGTAGAGACACGATGAGGTATTATAATATAATATGGCTGCGAGAAAAGCCACGATAATAGAATATTTATGGAATATTGTTTTTGTTTTACTTGCTTCCGACAGCAAAAAGTGAAATCACACCTTCATATACAAGTATAATATAATTATAATGCAATACAATTTATTATTATGTGCCAAAAGTCTCTAGTATCCACCCTAAGCGTCTCCATGGTAAATCAATATTATTGAATGAGGTTTTTTAACAGTGATTCGTAAGAAAATTCTTATTTATTGGCATAAATTCAAAATGTTTTTTACCCGATGAATTTTCATATTTTTAGTTTTTCTTTTTAAATGTACCTCGGAAAGCAGATATGAATTTTCAGATTATGACAAACAGAAACCATAACATATTTTAAATATATCGATTTTCATGAAGATAGGGGGTGATATTGGACTTTTGAGATCTACTGTATAATGTAAATTATAAACGACCACGTAAGCGCGTTTTTCGATGTATTTTGTAATAAATTTCATGACCTTTATCACAACGTTATCGTTTTTCTGTTCATACACACTACACATCCACACGCACACACACATACACAATGTATATGAAGATATCAATTCTTATTTTTAAAATTAAAATAGATATTTTTGGATGGAAAAATGTACAAATATTATTAAAAAAATGTAATTAAAATTTTTTTTTCTGATTTTTAAATGCGCTTTTTAACACACCACAAATAATATAATAAAAATATCATATACTTTGAACTAGATGTGCAATATGCATATATAAATACAAAGTATATTATACCCACGTTTGATTGACAATCATCCTGCATAATATATTATATTGGTTTTTTCCAGAGTATTATTCTAGCATTTGTATGGTGTGTGTTAGGTGTGTGTGTATATGTACTATAAACAATGAATGAGTGACATGAAATAAATAAATATCTTACATGAATAATATATTATGATAAAATATGTATAATATAGTGCAGACGTGGCGTTAATGTATATAAGCATTATATCATTATGATGTAATATTGTCATGAGCTGGTTTGTGAATTGTTTGATTTTATAATATGAGAATAGCGCACTAAATACATTTTTATGTTTTCTGATTTTTTTTTTTATTGTTATATGTTTACCTACGTAAAAATGTCAATTACAGAGTTTCTCTATATCAAGGACGTAATCAGTTAACTTTTTCCGAACCAGCGGATCAAGAATAATCTGATAAATATTTTGATGGAAAAATATAAGATAGGCTTACCGAAAGAATTTCAAAACAGTAACACAGATCATAATTATAACATATTATACTATGAACAAATAACAGGATATTGGACTTGTTAAAAACTTTTAAATTTATTTTTATTTTACAAAAACATTCAAAGCTTGACTACAGTTCTACTATACACATTATTATTATTATTATTATTATTATTATAGGCAGTCAATATAAATTGATATTTTGCAAAACTAGAGAAGTCTACGACATTTTCTAACATAAATTAAATACATTAAATAATTGTATTATAATTGAGATTTTAATTACTAATTTACTCTTACAAATTGATTTTAAATTGGCGTTAGTGGTATGATATTCAATGAACCTTGAATAATTAACACACGCTGTGAGATACATTTTTGAAGAACCAATTTTAAATATAATATTAGGTACCTACTCACGATGTAATTGTATTAATTTGATGACACACGCAATTATAATTATAATTATATCAGCACATATTCTTTAACCTTTTGAATTCACTACCTATGTATACTTTGGTTGAAATGGTGTTCACAATGATCAGCTGAAATGTTGACTGTGAAATTTTCATAACTATTAAATTTTAAAAGATAAATGTCGTGCACATGTATAACCATCATAAAACATAAGAAAAAAAAATCATGCAAAACTATTATTGCGGTAGAAGGTTTATAAAACCTATCCTGACGATTTGCAGCCGAAAATTATATTTTTCAAATAATACCAAACTATACATTGTAATAATATTATACTTTTATAGAATAATTTAGTGTAGGTCAGTGTAAACGAATATCTAAATTTACTTCAAGGTCAATTCACGAAAGCTGATATTCCACATAATATTATCTAGGTTCCTATAATGAGTTTAAAACGAATTTAATGGCATTAATTATAACCATAGTGGCATAACCTTATTATTATATTATTTTAAGGACAAATTCAAACTAGTCGTGGTTTCGAAACCAGAATACGTTATATGTGTACAAAAATTTATTATTCCACATCTTTTTATGCGGTTCAAGATGTTATTTTTCTTTCGATTTCTCACAACAATTTAAGCGATACAATTTTTATATATTTTATTCAAACAGGCGGTAGGTATATTGTATATTATAACAGTCATGTGTACGTGTCCAGTGTGCACAATAATATTGGTCATTTTAATCACAAAGATAAAAAAAAACCCAATTAAACCCAATTAAAGTCAGGGGCTTTAAATAATAATAATTCCGGAACAAACTAGATTTGAATAAATATTAGAATGCTTCCTATTTTTTTGCGCCACGTTTGATAATTTGAATTTACATTTATATATATTGCACTCTACCGATTGATTCGAATTTATAATTACAATAGCAAAATGGAAATACACGTTTTTGTTCACGAATGTAATTTTTTTTTTCAATTATTTTAAAACATTAGAACTTTTTGTAATGGCACAGTACTTTAATGTCTATTAGAAACGGATCCTTCCTAAGCTGCAATAATTAGGATAACAATGTTATGGAAAATTAAAATTAAATATATTTACCTAATTAAAATATGACATTTAAAATTTTTTTTTTTAAATATCTAAGACTTTTAGCTTCTAAGTGATATATCACAGTTTTGATATCGTTTTGTAACGACAAATCGCCTTAACCGTCTGACAAGATAAACAACCCGAATTACTGTTTGAAAAGTTCACTGTCATAATTATTGTATAAACCAAAATGTTTATTTGTTTGCCAACTCTAATAATACGCGTCTAACTTAGGTAACTTAATAATATACTGTAACGACAATAAAAGCGGATACAAGTTATACCAAAAATAACAGTAGTTATTGTGCGTATAATATTTTTTTTTCATTTATCTCGAGCAAACATAATTTGATTCTTATTGATAGTAAATGTATATAGTGTTATTGTTATTATTATTATTGGAGCTAGGAGGGTCTGATCCTTTAGCGAAAACGTTTAATTTTTTTTTTTCATTTTAGAGAGGTTGAAAATAAAACGTCGTAACATGTATCGGGATTACAATCTTTTAATTGGTTTCTCCACTATTTTAAACCATAAACCATACTTAACTATTAAGTAACCATTAACTAGATTACAATATTAATATCATAGTTGTCTGTAGACTGTAGTGGTAAGACATTTCAAAAATCCACGAATTTATTGTTACAATAGGTATATATAATACTTAAATTGTATATTCAATTTCTGAAGTCACCATAAAATTGAGTTCGTCGAAATCGTATCGGAAGACAAATAATTAATTTTTTATACGATTTAATTTGTTATTGTAAACCCTAATACCGACGTTTCGAACCACCGTTTTTTGCCACTGTCTCGAAAACCACATAATATTTGCATATAATAAATATGGAGACCCGAATAATATATTTTGATCCTTTTCTCGTCGCCCTATTCATAATGTGATACATATTGTATGTTGGTTGGTGCATATTAAATTTAGATCCGTCGCTTGTCGCTGCTATGAATGTGTATTTTAGTCTTTGGGAAAAAAAAAAACGTAACTTTAAACATGCATTTCACGTGTCAAAAACCTGTATGTTTATTTTACCACACGTCGCTTTGCCCGGAGAATTTCGTTGACGTCGACTAATTTTGAAAGGTCAATGAAAACCTTTCGTTTTGCATTTTTTATTTTTAATATTTGAACGGATAAGTGACATCAAATGAAAAATCTAAATTTACACGCTCGTCTGACGTTTACCAGGGAAACAGAATATTAATATTATATGATGCACTTAATAACAAAATAATAACAAGTTTTGTTGAGGATTTCAAACACTTTTGATGGAAACACGATTGATTGGTTGTATTGGAGTTGGATTTTGAATAGTACAGCGGTTTATTGTCAATACCAAAACCGTATAGAACTCTAAAAAGTTAAATTCGTTAGATTCAAATGGTTTGCCAAAATTACAACATAATAATATGTATAGTACCTACCTATTAATGATATTGTTTTGATTATGATGATGTTGATGATGATGATGACTACTTAAATCTATGGTTAGTCTTATGGCACAGCAGTCTTGTGGTACATCAGTGTTTTTTTTTATTAAATTTAAAAAAATTCACATAAGACATTTTAAAACGTTATGTCTTTCAGACGGATTGTGAATATTTTATGATTTTAAAAGGTAAGCAGTGAAATATCGAAATCTCCTCGATACAACTAATATTTGATAACGGCACTATGAGCAGAAAACTTCATTGTTTAAAATCTAAGAGATTTTTAGTTGGTATATAACAACTATACCATGGTTGTGAAAACACAATATTATATATCACTATAATATTATAATGATTGTTGGATTTGTCCTCGATTGTCAAACGATTTAAAAGCGTCGTATTGTTATGTAGTGTTGTCGTCACGATGACGCGAAGATATAGTAAAAACGTCGTTTACTTTTAATTTTTATCAACAATCTTATCTGATACCGCCCATGTTTAAAAATATTATGTTCAAACATTTATTTGTCTGGTCACAGAATAAACGAGATTATATTGGCATTATATATTATAACACATTTATATTTATTTAATTTACATTAAATAAAATCAACAGTTTATTTATTTTGTGGTCTGATCGCGAATGAAATATGAATCTAAATTATTCTTCTAAGCCGTGCTTTTTTAGAATCAGCTGTTAGTAGAGAGTGATTTCAATATATTTTAGATATTTTTTAAGCCAACACGTGTTCGGGAAAAAGCTGTCGACCAATACATCATAAACGTGAGCATAAAATATGACTCACAGTTTATCATACAGTAAAGGCTTGGATTCTGTTGAGAAAGAGAGAGGGGGAGAGAGAGAGAGAGAGAGAGAGAGAGAGAGAGAGAGAGAGAGAGAGAGAAGTCATAAATCACATTTTCCACATTGGCATACACGTTTGTGGCGTTCGAAAAACTCATCTTCCGGACTGCATATACAATCGTTTAGTGTGAACAAGCGAAATCTGAATGACGAATTGACGACCAATGTCATTTTGCATTATCCCTCGTACCATATTATTCATTTAACGCAACACGAGCGTGTTAAATACATAAACTTGTTAACATATTGCGGTGAAAAACGATCAGACCGTTATTACCCTTTTCAACTCTCGTATACACGTGTGGACATTTTTCCCAGAGATTTTCGCCGATGTACCAATAAAATATGATTTGTAGTACATAATATTATATACTTGATTATAATATTGTAGTAATATTGTATCTATCTCGGCAGGGAACTATCAAAGGCTCGATTAAACATTATACGATTATTAGGATAATAGGATACAACGTTAGTTGTTACACGGGAGAGTGCCGAGTGGTAAAATACGGTATGAACATGTTTGTTACGTATGCTTTGACGGACGACTATGGTCGGACACATCGACCGGTATATGGTACAAACCACAATATATGTGTGTACCAAACATTTTTATTTAAATTCACTTTGTATCGATTGATTGATATTTATTAAATTTCCGGTCATTGATGTGCGGCCGCATCGATCATGATTTAGTAATATATAATTATAATATTGTGTACTAATTATATAGCTGCAGATAATTTTTTATAATTAGATTATTATATTATTATGTAATACCCAAACATATACAATATTAGCTGGTATACGCGTAAACCGTATATAATATCCGTACTCAGTGTCGTGCTCAGTCGTGAGGTGGTTAGTGGTTATATCCCCACATTGTCTCAAAACATTTCCGTTTTTGTATACATTTGGTATACTACCACCACAATTCATTTAAACGTATTATTTTATTTCTAACATCCCCTCCGACATTGAAAATTTGTGGACGCGCCACTGAACTACCTGGTTGTTATAATTTTATGAATATAGGTAGTTTTAATATTATTATGTTATACGTTCACTCGTTCAACGTAGATACTTTTTTTCAATATACCATCACGGCTATATTTTCTGATTCAATCCGACGCATTTAAATGGTTTTGTAGGCTTCATCGATATTTTTTCTGAAAACACTACCAATTACTGAATAACTACAATTATTATATGGGCGACGGGGCCACAAGACTCGTGTATACATGTTTCACTACGACTAAAGATTATTATTTATTGTAAATATTATGCGTTAAAAAAAATTTTGGAATATTCGGAATGACATTTATTATTATAAAATGTTAAACTATTCTCGTCGATAACATTTCGCAGTTATACAGTGGCTATTTTTAAATGGATATCATCGACGAAAACCGTATTTTAAGTATATGCTTGCTGCGAATGATAACCTAAAGTCATGGCCGTGGAAGCTTGTTGCCAGTACACCTGATGCGGGAACAGAAGCCCTTGCCAAGCAACAAAATCTGAAAACTTGATGGAAAGCTATTTTTCTTTTTTCTTTTTTTTATCAAAGGGTTTCGCATTCGATGCACGTAATCCGAAACATATAGTGTGGTTGATGTACTCGAATTTCCGACGAACCTATAGTCATCAGAACGGTTGGCGTTTCCCTCTCTTTTTCTCAGCACGAACACGTATATATGATCCCCCCTCTTTCCTCCGCACCCACACCCACACACATACACTTATACACATAGATAATATTCTTACGAGCCAGTGCATTTCTCACCGACCCGTAATCCGAATAGTATGTTATGTACTTAAGAGGCCCAAATAATAATTTACTGTTGCTCTCGGCCGTGTTTTAAAATATAATAAATGAAAGTTTGAAACGCGTTCCGAACGTCGGAGTAATAAAAACCGACAATGATATTTTGTAAATCACGCGATCGCTATAATAATTTCAAATTTTATTATTAAACATAAAATAAAATTACGTAGTACGTAATAGAAAACTGTCACAATAATAATAATATTCTTATCAATAGAGTATGAAATGGAATATCAAGAGAGATTTTTATGTGTGCTTATTGACCGAAGAGAGTAGAAAAATATATTCAGTCGTACACACACGTGCATTTTAACCTTAGATTTGCACGTGAAACTTTTAAATAAACCCAAAGGAAAGAGTTTTCAACTACAGTTTGTCGATGAATACACCTTCGAAACGACTTAATACTTTAAGAGGAACCTTTTTTCGTACCGGCCATTGGGACCATTTTTTTCGGTATTTATTATTATAGCTTTTTCGGTGCTTTACAATAATAATAATAATAATAATAACAATAATAATAATAATAATATTATATAGGTACAATTATGGTAACACGGCGTCTTGTGTAGGTGATTTAGCTACATCACTGACGTGGGTGCACTCTTCCGTTGACTGAAGTGCTCCGATACACTGCAGTGACGACTTGTGTAATATAATATTAATGTAATATAAATTATTATGTTTAGCAAGTTTGTAAGAAAATATAGTCAAAATGTCTAAACGCCGATAATAAGCGACGACTAAACAATTTATTAAGTCGAAAAAACATATATTATGTATATTATGGTTGTAAGACGTGAACGTGTGGTAAACGCAAGTTTACTCTCTTAGTGTGCGCACACATAATATCACGATCTTAAATACAACACGAAAATGAACGGCGTGCGTGTGTGTTTCGTTTGCTTGTATAATATTCGATGTTTAACGGCAAACTGCTGTAAACACCACTCCACGCGATACCCACGAGCGTCGTGTATATGACAGTCGACTTAATACTCAAAGCTCGTGGGAAGACTTTATTATGTCTCGCGCACAAAGGCCGGATTAACTTCCGCGATCTTATAATTGGTTTTGACCCAAAATATTTGTACCTTTGTAATGTATTATGATACGGATTGGCGGGAGCCTTGGTAATGCGGGGGGAGGGGTAGAGGTCGATACGTTCGTAATATTGTTTATAGATGTTAACGTTAAGTTGTGGAGTTCTAAATCAGGACTCACCCTCTGCATGGTCCCGTTAAACGGCAGGGTAAGTAGTTAATTAAGAAGAAAATAATTTCAGTGAAATATCGACTCCATTAGTCGATTCTTTCGCGCTTGGCGTGAGCGTTGAACTTTGTTAAATATTATGTAAACTCGAGTCATAATATCATAAACGAGTAGTTTGTGAGTAGTTTATTGTGTACGTTTCATTTTACAGAATACATTTTGAACAGTCTCCATGTATAGGCGTTATTGTAATGATTAATAATAATCGAGTGATGAACACTTGAATAATTTTATCCTCTCGAACTGCCACTAATGTAATATTATTTTTTGTTTTGTTTATTGTTTCGACAGACCAATTAGGTAACAATAATATAACCTATAATTTGTAGGTAACTATAAAGTAATTTTACTGTGATTATATTTAATTTATCGGTAATGTACTATTTTTACCGTAATGTAAGCCGTATCGAACAGAAATTCACACAAAAATCCGTATATACAATATTGACAAGTCGTTTTGTATCCAGCCGAAGGTCTTCTAAGTAATTTTTTTTTCATCTCCGTACGCCCATCATCTCACACCCTATCGTCGTCGTATCCGCCGGCGGTGATCACGGCCGTGCAGGGTTTTCAACGGGGTTTTTCACGACGCGTGACGTACGCCTTTCGAGAGCGGTATCTCGTTTTCTATTCGAACCTCCCCTCCCCCCCCCCCTGTTTACGGTCGGTCTTCCACGTTACTGAGCGTTAGGGACCGCCGCTACGGGGAGGGGGGGAGGGGGTTAAAAGGGCGCGGGGTGTTTGTGTAAGACCACGGAGAACCCATATATACACAACCTACAGGGCGCGAGGGGACGAGGATACGATCGGAAACGTCGCGACCGAGTGCCGCTGGTGCAGCAGCAGCTGTCGACGACGTCTCGGGACTTCCGGGGTGGCCCCGCGCTCGCTTTATCGTCATCCGGATGACCGTTTCGGTCTGCTCGTGAGGGCTGCAGAGACGGTCGCGCTTCGTCGGATATACAGACAGGACCATTACATACGACATCTATATATATATATATGCTTGTACATTTGTGTGTGTGTGTGGGTGTTATTGTGCGAGTGTGAGAGCGTGTTGTTTTTATAGTGTAATGTAGTGCAATGTAGCGTAGTGGTCGTACCTCGTATAGTGCGGCGGCGGCGGCGTCTGAGTGATTGTGTCAAAAACAATATTATTGCGTCCGCGCAACTATATCACAATACGATGTACAATACGCTTATAAAATATAATATTAGGTATGCATAATATCGTGTAGTGTTCCTGCACCCACGACGAAAACGCAGTCAACAATCAGACCGAAAACATTTTTATACATTTTAAATTATACTATATGTGCGGAAAAGAGAGGAGACTGTGGATTGTAATAAGTCATGTCTTATACTGTTATACCCGACTACGGACTGCATAATAATATTGTTCTCATAATCTTACCTATATACTACGTCACTGTCACCGTCTGCTCATCACCATTTGATACTCACCATTCCGTTAGGTGAACAGCGTTTCTCCAACCTTTGGACTTGGCCTTTGCATTCTATCGTATAATTATATACCCGAAACCTGCTGCAATGACGAGAGTACTATCAGAAAATATGACAGTGGCGGTCAAACGAGATGATGAAGGGATGAGGAGAATAGATTACCGCCATGACTTTTTTCTCAACGTTGTAGATCTGATAACCATAAACTAAATTTTTAGCAGATTTAATAATCAGAGAGCGTTGAAAAGCCGGACCCTCCCCCTCCGACAAAATCATTTGACCGTCACTGTAATATGACGCATATTATGATTTTACTTCCTATTTAGGTTACATATTAATGGTAATCAATTCTCAATGAGATATAATACTAGACACTCAATATGTTGATTATACTCAATAAATAATTTTATACACGGTCGTTCGTTTGATCGAAAAACAAATGTAATACCTAATAGGCAGAACTTTTCTACTCGTTAACGCGTGGACACATTTATATGTATAGGCTAGTACGACGTGTTTGACTACCATTCAAAGAGAATCGCTTACGTGTTACATTTATTATTTCGAAAAGTTTTTACTTTTTTGAAAATAATATAAATTTTTATAGAACATATAAACTATATTAATAGTTGTATGTTATTTTCAAAACAATATTTTCGGTAACGATTATATAATTTTTAATTTTTATAATTAATCAAATATTTATTTTCTTTTAGATTTATTTCTTATTACTTAAATTAATACAAATTCTATTATTCGAAATACTCAAAATACTTAGAAAATTATTCTCTTATGAAGTATTAGACTATATAAGTCTATAAAATAATGTTGAAATTTGAAAAAGTAAATAAAATAATTAGTAAAATACATTTATAGCTTCGCTCAGAATCTAAAACGAACTTGAAAAAAGTGCGTGTTGTGAATACACGCAGATGAAGTGAAACTTTTTTTCACAGTCATTCAACTGATACAATATATGCTTTGTACAGGAATAAAATCAAAAAATATAATTTTCGATTGAAATGAATTATTATTATACAAACACAAAGATAATATAAAAGAAAATGTATTATTAGACTTGTGTGAATACTGAAAAACACTATTAAGGTACGATTAATAATCGGATTTATATTATGGTCGTTGCACCATACTATTGGTATTAAGTTATTTATATGAGGTATTTCTTCCATGAAATTGTTTTCGTGGAAAAGCCAGTTTCGGAAATATTGTGACGCTCCCAACGTTTCACAAAATATGTATTGTTCGTGTATACCGTCCGCAAATAAGTTTCATTCCAAAACCGTAAAAATTATTGTTAGGCGATGACGACAAATAATGTGAAAACAAAAGTTTTTGAAATAATCAGTGTAAACACTTCAATGGATTACCTCGAGTGCATGTGAACGTAATAATATATTATTCAGCTGCGAACCGTTTTAGACTAATTACGACGGAGACGAAAATAAGTTTTTAACCGCTGCAGTGCTGCAGGTACCTACGTCTAATTTAAACACAACTATTCGTAATATTTACGTTTAAATGTCGCGATGGTAATTATTCCAACGGCCATAATGATGGCGCCACTCGTATTCATAAACATAATGTTTATAGGTACGACGAGCATTACGAACGTGTTTAGGTTTTTTTTTTGCAAACGGTTAACTCTTTACAGAGGCAATCATAATTAAAATAACTATTTAAATCCGTCCCTCGTGGTACTTCACGACGAACGCGTCACCTTAACGTTTGTGAAAGTTTAGAACCACGATTAAAGAAACAATAATCATATATTTTAAACAGATCATTTGTGCAAACGATAAATTATAATATTTAATGATAACAGGGTAATATCGTTATAATGTTATTATTACAATTAGAAATATTGTACTTTTTCGTGGTCGCCCTCTAAAACAATATTATTATGTTATCTGCTGGGGTAATGGTCTCAAATACTATGCGCAGGCTTTAATATTATTATAACCATGGTATATGTACGGTATAATGTATGCATTATTCGTAGAATCTAAAATATCATTAGAAATCCTATTTTTGTTTCCGCGTCTAATTGAACCATGTATTATTTACAGCCAACAGCGTATTGTGTTAACTGTGTTACTCAGTATATCATATGTAAATTTATACAATTAACAACACAAAATTCGTGTTTGTGTTACTAGAAAGTACATAATAATATAATGGTATGCGTTGTATATTCTCGTTTCAGTATACATTTTGGTCGGTATGTCTGCCGTTGGGTATATATATTTAGTCAATCGTAATGAAACTTGGAGGGGAAAAACCAAACATTTAAGTAAGACTCGTGTTCATCCAAGCTTACCGCATATTAATAGATGACGGTAATAACAATAATATGTATGTTAATACAGGAATGTGATATAATTTCTTGATAGAAAAAATAAATATTCATTCTATTTTTTGGCCTACACTCCAAAATTAGCTAGTAAGTAAATGGAGACTCAGTGCCGTGCTTATAGAAGTTACACTGGTGAAACGTAATCATAATTTTTTAAGGGTTGGAATTCCTGGAAATTCTTGGTAACGATCCCAGGAATTTCAGAAGAGGTCGTGATCGGAAATTCCTAAGAATACCAAAAAAACTGTCAAAACATACCTTTTTTCAGTTATTATTTTTTTTCATTATAGACAGCCTTGAATCTTTTGATTTATGTATTTTTGACATAAGTGTAACTACAATATTTTATATAAGTACTTTACCAATTTCAAAATGTATTATAAAATCCTCACTATAGTACAAAATACTACTCAGGATCATTACTCATCAGTCATTAGCTAGGAAAAGTTAGTATTTTAAGCGAGAAAAAAATTATTTTAAAGTAAATTTTAGATTCTTAGAAAAATGAGGAAACAAAAAAGAAATCAAAAAGTCACAAAAATGTTTTGTTGCTTAATCATCTTTATCGTAAATCTAGAGATACCAACAACAATATCATATAAAATATACCTTTAGTATATATTCACTAGTTATAATAATAGACAAGGATCAAGGTGTCCAGACTCCCGACTGTGCCAAAAAAAATTATTGATATGTCTAAGCTTTAAAATATAATTATTTGTAATTACATAAATTTGTGTTAGGTACATGATAATCGTAATTTATGATACGTTTTTGCGGTGTCTACCGTTTCCTTCATACCTATTAATTTAACAGTGAGGTTATGAGTGTTATTTTTTTTAATATTAAAGAAATAAAAAAAGGATGATTTTTTTATAAATTCTATTAATTTTAAATCGTTTTAAATATTATTGTTAGGTATTAACAGTAGTAAAGTTTTGAAAGATTTGTTGGATTAAAATGTTATATTTTAAAAACTATAACCTTTTGTAAGTATCTTTACAGTGTATTAATTGTGTGTTTATTCGTTTTTTTTATACTAATGAAATAAAAAAATATGTTGAATTGTAAGAGACCCATCGATTCCACCGATATAGCATTGATTCCTACTGTGGACAAGTGTACATAAAACCTATACATGCACCAATTGAAACCTAATTTTTTTTTTTTATTTTTAGCAGTATACGTGATTTTTAAATGGAAATTCTGCAAACAACTTGAATATTTAATTGAAATACACCATTGTTAAGCCTTATGATGCGAAAACTTTAATTAGTTCACTCAATTCCTGTATGATTACACCGTGAATTACCACACGTTCCTGGAAATTGCCATCGCTATTTCCGAATATCTTTTTTTATTTTGAATGTTGTAATTATTTTCTATTTAAAACTATCCAGTCTGTAGTTATTGATGGTTATTAAAAAAAAATAACAATCAAGTTATAGTTTGATTTTAACTAGGTACACCTAATGATATACCCAGTAACAAGGTTTTCAAAGAAATATTTTACTTGGGATTAACTAATATTAAAATAAACGGCACTGAAGTGGATGCCAATATTGTTATAAAAGTTATATAATATTATATACTTTTATAGTTATACATATGTAAAATGTAACTCATCTTATTAAGCGTAATACGTTAATTTATTACATCAAAAACCAACCAGATAGAGTATTTTATAATAAAGTATGTATAATAATATGTATATATATTAATATATCAAGTATATTAAAGTATATTGCGTATACTCGATATTATTATTATTATATTATGTGTATATGCGTAGGTACCTAATCGACGAGAAATTATCCGATCAATTTATCAAAATAATAATATTTGTGCAGCGCCCGTGCTCGGATTTTTCGACTTAAATCATATTCTGTATATATTATGCGTATACAATATATATATATATACATATATACATTTGGACATTTAGACGTATTCATAATATATTATAAGTATTTATCGTTTGTATTATTTTTGGCGGAAAGCAGCTATATAGGGGGGACTTGATGAAAATACGGGCGATTAATTTTATCGCGAGGAATAAAACTGCGCTATATATATATATATATATACCTATATGTATATGTATAGACGGTGGCCGGAAAAGTGGCGCAATAATAATTGAATATCTTTCGGGGCGCAAACAGTTAAATGCCACTGTTGCTGTTTCGGGGGGTGGTCTACCGTATATACATATATATATATATATATATATATTATATAATATGTATATAAATATATACATGGCAACAGTCGCCACCGCATCAATTTTCATTATGTCAATATCAAATGCCGTCGACGCCGCCGCCGCCGCCGCACACCGATGATGGAACCGACTGCGGCGGCGGCGGCTGTGTGAAGAGCACCGGCACGGGCAACACTGCTGCTGCAGTTTTCTCTCGGACAATTATTTCATACCCCGCACAAAAATGCGGAAGCTAAAAGGCCCTCCGCGCGCGTTAGAAGTTCATTTATCTTAGCGCCGACCCACCCGCCCGTCTGCGCCCACGCCGAATGCCAATCACTCGCCGCCGCGCGGTCGGTTGATCGATTACGCCGCGGAAAACGATATCTCATCGTCACCGTCACCCCCGCCTGGCCGCACTCTTCGTCTACGATCGCGTACATTATTATTATACATATTATTGTATAATAATAATAATAATAATATACATTCTGTCACTCTCGCGTATTCTAACTGATTCGACACGACTACCTCCGAAACCACCCGACGATGACGATGACGATGACTACAATATAGGAACACATAGGTACACACGTCAGTTTGTCCGTATCGCCCTTTTAAGATAAAGTGTAAGACATCATGGTCGACTATACCGTAAATACGCGATACATATAGGTACCAATAAAGGGAAAAAGGACAGATTTTAAATCTTATCCTGTTATAGCAGTAGTATCTACATATATGTACACACAATTTTATTATGTATCACACATTCCTACAGCATGGTTCGTAAATAGAATTTTTCAGCCATAATATTAGACGAATTCTCGAATTCATTTTTTATTTTGTTTTATTTTTGTATTGCTATTTGTATACGTTTACAAAAATGTCGATATTTTTTTATTTGAATATTATTATTCTTCTGCAGACCAACGAAAAAAAAAAATGAAATTTTCCGGGTCGGGTAAGATTTGTCACGCCTTTAAAATCCCGCCATAGAAGCAAAACGGGACCCGTGACTGCAATTCGGCACGGCTCGACTCTATTATTTTAGTGCACGTCGATTATGTGACGCGGATATTGGCAGTTTCCGATTTTTTTTTTTTGGTCACATAACGATTACAATAAACGACATAAAAAAGTTAAGAGTAATAATTTTTTTATATGAACTCTTTGTACGATGGCTTTACGATATAGGCTGGTATAAACCATAAAAAAATACCTACAATCACACGCAGTTCGTACATCATTGCACGACTCGTATTTTACGCTAAAGCCACGGCGACCTCCCATAATAATAATGATTATCTTTTGATTTTTCCCTAGAGCGACCATACTTTTTTAACACGTTAACTGCACGCATATAATTGTATACACGGCGGTGTAATGCGATAATAATAATATAATACGGCCATTGTCATAATAAATGGGGCTGTAAATATAATAATATTATTTTGGCCGAACGCACGAACCGTCTGGCCATTAGTCTGCAACTGCTGTCGAGTGATTTGCCCTCCTACGATTGTGTTTGTTCGTGATAGTAAATAAGTCTACACATATAAAATCCAAATACCACTTAGTCACTGATAGCAGTAAAAACTACGCAACGTACTTGAAATTGGGAATAAAGGTTCTTCTCATATTTTCACCATGCAATAAAAGAGGATTTTCAAAGATGTTGCTTATTAGTGAAGTAATTAATAATTATATTTGTATTGTGCGGCACGGCGGCTCGCGGTTTTCTAGCTACCTGCAACTTATTATTTTTGTCCTTTATGTAGATGAGAATTTTTTCGAGAAGTTATAGGTATATATTGTAAATATGAAAAAAACAAAAATACCAACACATGGGCGAAGCCAGGTAATTCAGCTGTATATTAATACATCTCAGTCGAATGCTTTATGCCGTGGACGACCGTCGCTGTTTATTCACCGCACATCAGTGAAGACTCTCGCTTAGACATCAGCTTTATAATTTGTATTATGAAGTTATGCGGACAGTACATTAATCGCGCCTATATTATATTGTATGCTGCGCATGCGTACCGGCCACTTTAATTTTGCTCGGTACGACTCTGCACGATAATGCCAGACAGAGACTTGAATAGGCTCCAGATTTTTGTCGAGCAATGATTGTGGCATAATATATGTTATTATAGTTTCGTGTAACCGATTGAAAACTGCACGTATGCCTTTTCTCAAAAGAAAAAACCATATTATAATTCGTA
Organism: Myzus persicae; assembly: GCF_001856785.1. Taxonomy (NCBI): domain Eukaryota; kingdom Metazoa; phylum Arthropoda; class Insecta; order Hemiptera; family Aphididae; genus Myzus; species Myzus persicae. Next base: position 3,236 of record NW_019104075.1, on the reverse strand, counting down.
CATTTTTAGAAGATTTATATCCTCCCTCAGACGTATTTGCGCTAATGGACCAACAAGTATATCATAAACTATATAATACTGGATACAAACGATGTGAAGGAAAATAAAATAAGAACTATAAGTACACGGGTACCTGTGATCGCCATGTATTACACGGATAATACTCTCACTAATATACTTTTGCGCTACCGATGAATCACAGCTCCACTCATCTGTCGACTGTCGAGAGATCAGTTCATATTATTTGTACGTTCTCTATCATTCTTTTAACAGGTCCAAACGTTATTACCCAATGATACATATATTATGTACATAGTACATTAACTTTGCAATAACAACTACATTTTGTTTAGTTGTTCGACAATGAAATAATTATTAACTTATGCATTGAATGTTATTTTATAAGATTAACGAAAGTAATATACATATTATAATATGAGATATATAACTATTATAATATTAAAATGATGAACAGAATGACATTTAAAATTTTTTTTTTAAATCAAAGTTTCTTTTCTTACGATAAAATAATATGTATACATTATATACAATCACGTCGACTGACGTTTTAAAAATAGATTAGCGTAATATTATTTGCGTAATAATTATTATATTGTTTCATAATATTTAGAATCGAATATCATAAATGTATAACTATACCCATTTTTTTTGTTTTTATGTATAGGTCATAGGTTGTCAAGGTACATTGAAATCGATACTTTAAGACATTTTGAAGTGCTGCATTTTTTGGCCACCAGGTGAGTTTTTGTCGTTTCTATCAAATATTTAACTATTTTTATTTTGAGTTTTTACTGAATTTAGTCACCCTTAATTATTTAGAATTATTAGTATAATAACGGGTATGTGGTAACACTTGTAAGTATTATAATACCTAATTAGTGTTTTATTATCCTTGTATTATATTTTTCTTAGTGTTCTACGTATAGATATCCAGAATAATTAATTTATTATAGAATTTGTGAGGGACATCGGACATTCACCAAATAATTTATGAACAGAGATATATTTTATACACCATATAAACAAAATTATATTATGCCTGATGAACATTTTTAACAAAATTAAAAATAGCATAACGAGATAGTTGAGCACTCGTCTCGCTTCGTTTAGCACTGTAATTTTATTTAATCTGAAATAACAGCGATTAATCATCTAAATTACAAATATTGTTGTTTAATACTTATTAGGTAGTACAATGCAGTTACATCGTATAATATACGTAAAATAATATATTATACATTGATTGATACAAATCACTATTCGGTACACGTATTATTATAATTAATAAGCCGATATTATAGTGTTTATTTCAAGGTGTACAAGAAAGACCTAACAAATGAAATAACTTTTCTTCTAATCAATATTAAAAGTATTTTTTTATGTTGTTCATATAGACGCTCGTGCTACAATAATATGGTATACAATTTTTATTTTTATTTTTTAATACAAAAAATAAAAATTCAAAACAGCCAATTTGTAAATCTAATATAGAAAAAAGTTGATACTAAGAAGGTTTAAATAAGTCAATTAGCTTAATATGTACTTTATTTTTTACTATTTTTTAAAATATAAATATTTTATTGCAATAAATTAATTTTAAACTCATGATAACTTTTTCTAAAATATTAATTTTTAGTATTTCCTGACAAAAGTTTATTTCTCAAATTATTTATTATAATTTAATTTAATATAATTTTCATAGTATTTTTAATGCGTTTAACCGGTATACCATTTTTTTCGGGTCTTTTTCTCTTTTTGTTACATCCTATAGTTGCATAGGATGCAGCAAAAATATATGCGTCCTAAGTTTTACGGTAGCTGGTACATGTCACATGTGTAATGTCATGTACCTACCATACAACTTATATAATATTCGTTTTTATTTTGTGTACTACCTATAGTATAATACTTAAACAAATAAATTTGATGATTTACAAGACCTTGAAAAATTTGAAATATTTTTCTACGACAGTTTTCAAACATTTCAAATCGAAACTTTTGTTTGATAAAAAACATTTGACCACTCGAGAAATGTACGTCATGAATCGCGATTATAATAGCATTATAATGGTATTGAACTTATTATGTATATCAGTTGGTATATTAAGTGAGCTGCAATAAGTTATATAATATGTCAATCACTTGCATATTGTATAGGTATATTATATAATAAATGTATAGTGTATACTATATTCAAAAAGCTTAATATTCATTATCTGTTCAATTATTTACATTGTAATTTTGATTTTTTTCCCATAACGTTATTATGGTAATTACTAATTTCTTATTTGACAACGAGTTATGATAAAAATATAAAATAGCTTATCATTGAAGTGTCACATATGAATTTACAAACGAAAAGACCGCACATTACAATGAATTCGTCCTGATATAATAAACGAAAATCGACGTGAATACAATCAAGATATTCATACCTCTTTGAATTTAATCGCCGACGCATATTCAAATCTATTATAATAATAATAATTATTATTTGTATAATTGATCATCTATTATCGTGTATTGATCTCCACCCACCACCGCCAGCCATATTCGACGCCGACAATTAATAAATTATTTGATTAATAATTATTTGGCCTATACGTCGTCGTCACGGCCAGTCGTAGTATCTATATATAATTATCACAATACCACTTGTCGCGGAGATTTAAAAATATATTTTATATAATTCAAGACGTAATCGTGGGGGGTCAATATCAAAGCATTTTTTATTACACAATACAATATATTTTATTTGCTTTTATATATTTAAATTGAGCTACTTATTGTTTTCATCTGTTTTTTAATTTTTGTCGGTATATGGGGAAAAAACTAATATTTAATAGCTCCAAGCTAATTGGAAAAAATGGATTATAATACATCTACTGAACATCTGCTAAATATTTTTTTGTTATCATTAAACAATAAAAAATAAATAAAAAGTGGCTAGTGGTCATCCCAACAAGACGTAATATTATTTCTCAATTTTTTATACAATTCTTCAGATTCTGTTATTACTTATTACTATAACAGTTGAAACGAAAAATGATTTTTCACAAAAATGTCTGCCCCCCTCCCTCCCTCCCTATTTGTTTTGCTCTGGATCCGTGCCTGGAAATGCATGTGTGATCCTTAGTTCGAATTTAGTTCAAATAAATTTCATAAAGTTGTTGCTTATGACACTGTCATTCCCTATAGTTACATTGAACACTTGG